>NW_028301563.1:21202500-21282500 GCF_042242905.1 Orbicella faveolata
ACTGTACGTTCTTTCAAGTGCCAGCGGTTTTCCAGTTATAATTACATTTCAACCTGCACCCTGCACCCTGCACCCTGCAAAATATACCTGCCGGTCCGAGGCAGCAGAACGCACTAAAAGAGAATATCTAAGAAAAGTTAGGCAAGGTATTGTTGCTGTCGTAGAAACAATTGTACCTGGACAGAAAGATGAAACCTGGGCAGAACTGAAACGGTCTGGTTTCTTGGATGCTCAATTTAATGCTAGAAAGATGGGGAGAATGCATATAGAAGCGGACCATTCAATACATGCGCTAGTTGCTGCTTACCGCCAATCTGAGGCAAGAGTTACTAAGTTGCAGATTTTGTCAATTATTGTAGATATATTCCCGCAACGGCAAATTCAAGATCTACTCCCTGAAGTTACAAAATACCAACTGTTTCAAGCTAAAAAACATTTAATTTCATGTGGAAGAGGGCAACCCTTACCAGCTGTTCCTAAATACCGCGTTAGCGTAACTTTGCCCAAAATAGACCACTTCATTGGGTTCATATCAAGTCCTCACTTTGTTCAAGATGTTGCCCACGGTACGCGCACGCTGAAGTTATCTTCGGGAGAGACAATCAGTACGCCTAATGTTGTACGCAATATGGTTGCAGCGAGGATAATCAAGCAATACGTATCATATTGCAAGGAAATCGCATTCAGCCATTTAAGTGAAAGAGAGTTGTACAGGGTTTTAAAGTATTGTCCCGCCGAACAGAAAAAAGCACTACAGGGCCTGGACAACACTAGCGCTGATGGACTGCGTGGAGTTGAGAAGCTTGAAAATGTTATCAGGAAGCTTGGAGAAAGGGGCAAGAGTTCTGAATGGGTAACTGGAGTGATCAACCTTTTGATGGCTTTCAAAAGTTACCTGAAGGATAGCTATCGTCTGCACGTCTCCACCTCCTCGAGGTGTCCAGACCACTGCAGTATGTTTGCCTTGAGTGATCCATCAGAGCCAGAATTTTCTGAAAAATGTGATCACTCCCATGATTTGGTGTGCAATGACTGTGAACGTCTTTACCATCTAGAAAGTTTGATGAAGAATGCTTTCTCAGACCCTGAATTTGTTTTTTACAGCAATGACGAAAAGGAAGATAAACTCCACGATGTGCAAGTTTCTCTGGAGTCAATCTATGCCTGGAGACGTCATCTGCTAAGGGCGGTACACCAGGACAGAGCAAGACAAAAAGTCTTGGATGACGTCGATTGAAGCAAGATTTTTATCACGCAAGATTTTGCAATGAAATTCTTGCCACGCCGTTTCAAAGAAACACAGATATAATGGTTCGGTAAACGTGAAATAAGTTGGCACATCTCGCACTGTGTACGTCGCACCAGCTCAAACGAATGTGAAGTCTCTCTGTACTCGCACTTATTTCGTCAGTCAATCAGCCAGAACAGTGAAGTTGTTGCTGCAGTTATTTGTCACACCCTCCACGAAGAAAAGGCAAGACACCCAGAGATTAATGAAGCATTTTATCGAAGCGACTGCGCAGGATCGTATGCATCAGGTGGACTACTTGTTCCCATACGGCATATCGGTAGGTTGACTGGTATCTCCATCAAACGCTATGATTTCTCAGAGCCACAAGCAGGCAAGGGACCGTGTGACAGGAGCTCCGCCCACCACAAATTCCATGTTAACCGGATTCTTCATGAAGGAAATGATGTTATGTCAGCAGAGCAAGTCAAAAAAGCTTTGGAGTCACATGGCGGCGTACGAAGTGTTGTTCTGTATGTGGTAGAGTATCCAGAGTCACCCGGTAAGTGCCCCACACCGCGTATTCCAGACGTACGTCTTCTTCATAACTACCAGTATTGTAACGACGGCCTAAGGGTATGGAAAGCATACAATATTGGCACCGGAAAACTGGTTGCATGGGAGAATCTTGATAAGGTTGGCAAGATACTACCTTCTGAACTTAGAATCACTGAGAGCGGATCACTGGGGAATAGTGAATCTGTTAAGAAAGATAATACTTGCTTGGCGGCAGAACTGCCTGGTCTGGTGAAACCTGTAAGGTCACCCGAAGAATCTGGAGACGAGGAGAGAGATTGCGGTCTGTTCAGCTGCCCTGAACCAGGGTGTGTCAAGTAGTACATTACAATGGGCAAGCTTGAAAAGTACATCGCTACAGAGAAACACGCCTTTCAAGACGTTTCTGAACCTCTTGGTGATAAAGTAATCAAGAGATGGGCCGAACAGTTTCAACAGGTAACGTCAGAGAATCTTTCATCCCAACTGGAAAACAAACTCTCTGCACTGCGTCTCACAGAAGACCTCAGCGTGACCACAAGTCAAGTTCTTCAGAAAGGCTGGGCTTTGAAGGTACCTAAGCGGGCAACACGTTTTCCTGACAAGGTCAGAAATTTCCTCCAAGAGAAATTTGACGTCGGTGATGCTACAGGACATAAAGGTGATCCTGTGCAAGTTTCCATCGACATGAGATGTGCAAGAGATGAGCTTGGTAGGCGCTTATTTGCCGCAAGCGAATGCCTTCGAACACAGCAGATCCGTTCATTTTTCTCCAGGCTTGCCGCAGCACAGAGAAAGAACTTGCAAAGCCCAGCAGATCTAATTGAGGACGAAGTAGGAGATCTAGAAAGTGATACTCAAGCAGAGCAGTATGAAACGGAGTTGCAAGAGCTGCGTGAAGGTATCATCGCTGAGGTCGCAGAGAAGCATCCTATATGTTATGAACGCTTCAACCTGTGTGAACTAAGTCAGCAAAACAAGTTGAAAAAGTTCAACAAAGACATGCTTGTAAGGATTTGTGAACAGTTTGAATTAGACATCGACACTGTTTCCAGAAACAGAAAGGAGGGTTTTATTAATCAAATCAAAGAACTTATTGGAAGTTGCGGCTGCAATATGTAACTGTTTCAGTTAAATTTACTAAGATAGACGTTCATTACATAGAAACGCTGGTTTATGTAACTGAAGCTCAGAAGCGTTTCGAGAAAAACGAAAAAAAAAAAGATGGTGCGTGATTACATTACATGCCTTAGATACTGCAGAAATTTAGTTTGTTGTATGTAACTACCATTTGGATAACGATTGTGGTTGCATGACTTAAAAAATCAGCCCAGTGACTTCATGTTCCACGATAACACGCAAGTCTTAATTGCGACAATCTGAGGTGATGGAACCTTTTCGCTTGAAATGAAGCCAGAGAAGCTGTTGTTTCTGGGAGAAAAGAAGCCAAGACATTTTTAAATAAATGACGAATGTATTATCCCAAAAAGTTGAATAGCCTTTTGTGTTTACGTGGTTTAGAAAAATCGGTCACGCGAGTTTATGTTGTGTGTTATTAATAAATAACAGCTATTTACAGCATTGTCAATGGCTAATATTTAAGTTGAACTGAAAAGTATATAAAGCAAGACAAGGAGTCTCTATTCCATAAAATGAATCAAGGCACTTAAGAAAAATTGTAAGTCAGATAATCTCAAGTTATTTTGATTTTTTTAAGAATTTCACGTTTACAGCTTCAGTTCTTCTACGCTGCTCGTTATAGAAACATCTATTTCACCAAAAGCAGTAGAAATCTCAATTTAAGTAAAAAATGTATATTTTCGTGTCTTCGCGGGGGGTCTGTGAGTGTCATTTTCTAGTCACGTTAACAATCTTTGAAAAACAGAAACCCAAACTTTTAACACATTGGCCATCAATGGCAAAGTACTAGCGACAAGGCAGTATAGTTTTTATCTCTAGAAGTGGGTTGGACCCTGCGTAAACACTTAAACAGTCGAGTGACTTTTTCCATTTTCAGTAAAGTGAAACTTACTAGGAGCTATTTGAACTATTGCATATGGAAATTGACCACTTGTTCTTTGGTTTTGTAGCTATATTTGTAAAGTTAAAGCATGTTACTGATAGTGAATTAAGTTATTTGCATCGGGAAGTAGTATTGGTCTGTCATTGATACAACAAATCTGCTCAAAAATTAGACCCAATTTATCATAATGTTCGCCAGTATTACCTCGCTATCTCTTAATTCCTTTTCTGAGGCAATTTTTAAAAAAACACTAAGAATAAATGACATCAATATACAGCGCCTGGGACCCTTTTAACATAAAATAAGTTTCAGGTAATTTGAAGAAATTCGATTTTTTGACATCCGCCGCAGTTAATGCTATTCTTGTAGTCAAGCTCTCTTAACTGTGTGAAGAACAGGGTTTGATGATGAACCAGCAAAATAACCATACATTGAGAGCTAATCCTCCAATACTCACCAGCACAAATTGCGCCAAAAAAAAACAAAACTTCCCTCGATCTCTTACCAAATAAATGGTACTACAATGGTGAAACACGAGTGAATTAAAGATAATTGAACATACGCCGTTAATATAAAGTAAAAAAAAAACTGTCAATACAGTACGGTCCAACATAAAAAAAATATTCCTATCAAACTGACTTTGACGGCATGAATTAGAAAAGAAGAGAAACAAAATAAAAACATATTTGTAATCTGAATAAATCATCCGAAACAGTAACTTGTTCTAAGCGTGACGGAAGTAGTACAAATCATTACAATGAAAGGCACTCCAGAAAGTACTAAGAATACAATAACTGGGCAAAAAAGCCAATGATGTCTCCAAGAAAACCACCGAGTGAAAAATCAAGCAAGGACTGCTGAGGTAATTCATCAACCACGGGAGACAGTGTTTCATCGGGATATCCAAACACCGAGAAGAGAGTTGAAAATACGACGCGAAGGGGAGTATTTTGACGAAATTCGAGCTGTTTGGATAGCCGAAGAAACACTGTCTCGAGGGTTTGATATATCTTCTCAATCGAAACAAAACTAGGGAGTAAACGGAGAAGTAAAATGGTCAAAATCTATGCCAATTAAGACCGGGTATCCAAACCTCATTCACGATTGTGATTTTCTTTGCTCTTTGTTTTAACTTGAATGAGTTTGAAAAAGATGTTTTCAACTAACTGGATAAGTTCTTCCCTTCCTGGAGTTCAAAATTGATTATAACAAATTATCTCTAAAAAAGCAGTAGCTAAAGGCTGTTAGATAGATATATGACAAAATTGGTCGTAAAAGCCACAAATAAAAGCTCATAAAATAGAAGATCGGCCAGTTTACTTCAATGTGATCAGTTTTACAAGCACTTTGACTGGACATTGGAAAACCACTCCAACTGAAAAATATCACAACTTTGTCATCACTTATTGCTGTAAAACAACTTAACTACCTCGCGTAACACCTACATTCAAACAAATATACACCAACAATTCTTGTTACTCTATATCTCCATCAGTGATTCATTGGAATTTTACACCATTTAAAGACCTTTCATAAAAATCGGTACCCTAATAGTTTTTTGGGCAGATATTGTTCACATCAAGTACAGCGAAGCGCCAATGTACTGTCTTACACGGGGGTACACTGATACATGCCAATTTGCTCAGCAAGAGCCTATATCATTGTTCATACTCATGATCCTGAGGAGGGCCTGGGTCCGTGTGATGATGTGCCTGGGGAAGACTGAGTCCGCTGACCTCTCTGTCACGGAGAGAAGCAATAAAATGTCTATTATAAATTAACTAAGTAAAAAATCCTCCAAACGTCACAGAGATTACCTCAAGTCCCACTATTCCTTTGTTGTCACCCAATGATAGAGTTTCCTCCTCTACCACTATTTCGTACAAAAACACGTTTGTTTGGGTAATCATTTCATTTCTGACACAGTGAATTTTAAAAATATTATCATTCTGACCAACCTACTAGACTACGAGTAGTCCCTCTTTCGTGCGCTCCTCGCCTCCAGGATTTCGCGCAGCCATTTTTTTCTCGCGGTTTTCTTTCGCGTCACGCACGACGGACTAAGCCAAAAAGGGACTACTCGTAGTCTATTACCAACCTAATAATATACATGAAAAAATTATTCGATTCTGATTGGCTGAGAGCAATGCAGTTCAAGTGTAGCACAAGTGCAAAAAGTGTAACACCAGTGCAAATTACACATCGTAATTGTGGATTATGATTGTCTGAAAGGAAATAGGAAATTTTCTAAGCCAATGATATCAGGTAAACTGATGACGAAAATTTTGTGCGGAAAATTTGAAAAAAATTTTCTCAAGTGAGAAAAAATGGCTTCAAGAATGATCTTTCGGCACTTCCTCCATGCGAATTTTTTCGTGTTTATATTATTAATAAGTAATCATACGGTTTTTCTTGTCCAATTTGGAATTAATTGGCACTTGTGAGTTTTTCAAAAAGCTGAAATTGCACTCGCCGAAGCGGCTCGTGCAATTTCAACTTTTTAAAAAACTCACTCGCGCAAATTAATTCCAAATTGAACTCGAAACTGTATGATTACCTATAGTAACACAAGAAAAGACCTAATTAACGTTGGAGAAAACAAACGAAACTGAGACGACCCAGCTTTACTGTAAAAGGGTTCCTGTAAAAGTTTATTATCTCATGGTTCGGTTCTCAATCAATAGAGAGATTAAGATGACGTTACGTCAAACGGCAAACGGCAAACGGCAAAATGAAACTTTTGCTCTCTGTCTTCAGCTGTCTGTACAGTAGAGTGAAAATTTTTGTATTTGCGGTGAATAGTAGGAGACATTTTGCTATTTTTGCGTGATTTATTTAAGGATTAGAAGAAAAGAATAAAAAATCAGAGGTAATCTTTGCTGTTTGCCATCTGTCGTAAACGTCATGCTTAAACTCTCTAATGTGGACTGTCTAGCTGTCGTTAACGAAACGGTACAACAAAGACACAAAAGATCAAGTCAAACACGAAAAAGCAAAAAGCTTGTGAGTAAAAGTTAGTAAAACACTACCTGTACTGTGTGAGTTGGAGGTGAAGAGTTTGCGGAGGAATGGGATCCACTCAACCTCTCATTGGAAGGATACCTAGGCATGCGCGGTGATGGTGGAGTGAAGCCATACCCTAAAAACAAAGGTAAACAAACATCGATAATCGATTGCGGAAATCGATCATTGCTATCGTCACCGTCACCGTAATCGTGCTCGTCACCGTCACCGTCACCGTACACTGTACAAACGCAATGTTACCAAAAGAATCGCGGAATTATACTAGACTTATATTAGACTTACCCGGAGATATGGGTCTGTTGGTACTTAACGGAAGGGGACTTGATGACGTGCGGTCCCTCACTGAAGTCCCGTGAGAGGTCATCTCGTTGAAGTGCCTGTAAGAAAGAAGACGTTAAATCGAGCCCAGGTGGCTTCAGCCAGTAAACAGGCTACCCAGTGATGAGAGCACAAAAAGGCAAAGCGTTGATTATTTGAGGTTACTTTTTCTCTCCAGGCTGACTAGGTTCCTTAAATTTTTTCATGAGGATTTCTGCCGAACAGTGAATTTCAAGCTACTTATTACTTTAATTGTTTTAGTTGCAAATCGACCAAATCCTGGATGGCACTTCCAAATCAATGTCTGTTAAAGAATTCAACACCTTCAACAAATTAACTTGTTTCTTTAATATTGCATTAATTTGACTGCTTTGTTTTGATTTTTCTGTTATTATTTTTAATTTGTGATATCAGGTAGTTCGAAGAAATTAGCAGCAATTCTAATCAGGAAATTCGAGGGTAAACAAAGTTGATGATGATGATGATGATGATGATGAATCGCTGTGACGGACTTACCTCTCATCATCCATCTCCAGACTTGACTCACTCTCTGACAGCTGTCGGCTTAGCGCTTCTCTTCTCTCCATTTCTCGCAACAGTTTCCTCTGTAATCTAATGTTTTCTTCCTTGATATGGCGTTCCTCTTTCGCATAAGCTGCCATCTTTTCACAGTCTAAACAGAAAGTGGAAGAAACATGCGACTTTCGACAATCTACCGCTTCTCAATGTCACAGCAAAGGAAAGTGCTCCAGCAAATATACAAACGCTCGGTAGTTGTCAATCGCATATTAAGATCGATATTAATACTATTTTGTTTCACAGGTGTGGTTTCATATCCTGGAAAAGACGATATCTGTTTTTACTGTACTCAAATTCACAATTAGCCAATCAGAAGACGTGTCTACTGTCCTCATATCTTGCGATATCAAGTCACTGACTTGGGGCCCGTTTCTCGAAGGTCCCGAAAAGTTTTGGCACCCGGAAAGCCGTAGCAAAATCTCGAACATTATGATTACAGAGCTGTGTTATTCACATATTTTTAAGATGAACAGAGGTTCTCTTCATTCAAGAGGTTTCAGGCGTACACAGCTCTCTGGTTTTAGAGAAAGATCAACCAAAAATGGCTTTGCAGGCCCGAAAAGTTTCCGGGCCTTTCGAGAAACAGATCCCTGGGGCCCGTTTCTCGAAAGCCCCGGAAACTTTTCAGGCCCGGAAAGCCATAGCAAAATCTCGAACCTTACGATTACAGCACTGTTTTATTCACGTATTCTTAATATGAACAGAGGTTCTCTTCATACAGGAAGTTTCAGGCGTATACACTACTCCGTTTGTAGACACAGATGAACTGAAAATGGTTTTACGGGCCCGAAAAGTTTCCGGGGCTTTCGAGAAACGGGGCCCTGGCCCGATAAGATAAGCAATTGTAGTTAGGTGTCCCCAATTAGTGTACATAGTATGCTAGCGACTTCGACACGTTAATAAAGTTCTTATCTTATCTTATCTTATCTACTAGGGTGCGGTTTATACATAATCGGATATGTCACGTTGTCCAGTAGTCAAATTAAGCGACTACAGCACAAATTTCTATACCTTTAACGACTTACATGGGAAGTATAAATAATCTTTTTATAGTAAAACATTTCACACTAACAGTAGTGAGGAGTGCGTGGAGCGACACTTACAGTCAGCTTCAGACTTAGCCAGTTGTTGTTTAAGTTTCCTGATTTCTTCTCTCAGTGATGTGATGTGGGACGCTAAGTCGCCCACCGCATCCTCTCCATCTGCAAACTGTCGGGGGGAGGGCGGCTCAGAAATAGGTTCTTCTAACTTCTCTTGGAGCATTCTAGAAATAAACCGAGTGTGTTACCAAACTACTCAAAAAAGCCATAAATCTAGTTACAATAATCTTATTGCCACTTTCTTTAGGGATAAAAAATAAATTAGAGTTGTCCCGTGCTTCGATGTTGCCGACATCATTATCAAGGTAAAAATGAAAAAAAAAAATGCCCCAACAAATTCGATTGTCTTATCCACGAATTGTTAATTATTCAAGATCTCAAGACAACTTTGAATGTGCAAACTGACTCTATCCGCGCGAAACTGAGATCACAAGCAAATGCCTATCATACTAGTTCCACTAATTTAAATATATTAACACCCCGATAAAACTGTCATTTTTACCTTGATAATGACGCCAGCAACTTCCAAACGTCAGACAACTCTAATTTTATCATTTCTATTGAGGTTTTACAGATAAAGCTGCCACAAAAATCATTGAAATATATTTGTGCTTCCCCTAGTACAAAAATCAATAATTGCACATCATATAGTGGAGTGGAATCCCGATATTAGGAAACTTTCATTTCTCCATACTCTCGATAATTCAATTTGTTCTCCTTGGATTTGCACTCTCACTCGTACAATATCATTTCAAACCTTGGATAACTGGAGACTCCTGAAAACTGGAAACAACTCTCAACACCCGTGGGAAAAAGTCACTTCACATTCAGTCTTTGCCATGACCCCCTGGGAGTAGTGGTCGGCTGGGAAAAATTACTCCTTGACAATTCTAGAGCCTGGTTGCAATTTATGTTGGATGTTGTAAGTGTTCTTCTTACCTCTTCTCTGCCTCCAGTCTGTCCATCCTTTTCCAAAGTCTGTTGACTAACAATTCTTGTTCTTGTTCCAATGTGTTTTCAAGATCCACTTTTTCTTTCCTCAGCTGATGAAAAAAGAAAAGATACTGGGATCACTTTTAAACGTACCCTAAATTTTCTATTCGAGGATCTGTTTTAAAAATGTTGAACAGCTTTAGAATCTGTCAAGTCCTGCACTGCAGACTTTGCATGTGACTACAACAGCCAGAGCAGTAGCATTATTCTGATGCTGTTTTTAAGCCTAGAATGGCAGGATTAAAAGCAGAAGAGAAGTGAAAATCATCTGACAATATTCTTTGAAAACTGAACTGAACTAGCCACCAACACTAGTCGCACAGGATCCCTGTAGTCAGCTTGGACTTTTCCAATTGGTAAACAACGTTTGGATTTAATTACAGTGCTAAGTATGGGTCTGTCATACTGGTGCACCACTTTTGTACACCAATATGGTGGCCAGAAAGGTCTGCAAGGAGAAAAAAACCGATTGCGCTTCCAATTACATAAGTTTACACTCTTAAATGCTCATTTTAAACTCTGAAAAGAATATCTAATCAAAGTATTTCACCCATCAGCATAGCATGAGCTCAATGAGCTCCAGTCTACTCAAAAAGGCATTTGCAACACGAAAGAATGCCTTTCTTTCCACTGGCATCACATTTTAAGACGTTTTTGCCTGGGTATGTGTACAAATCCAAATTTTGATGAGAAAGTGACTACATGTATGTCTTGCATTTTTTAAAATTTTTGTTGGCCTTTCCTTTTTCTCCTTTTCTTATCTTTTCTGCAGTTGTTGACTTCTACTGGGCTTGCTTCCAGTTCAAGAGTAGACCATATTCGTATTCTCGGCATTGGACTAGAACTAGCCTACAACTGAGGCTCATGCCGGGAGTCTTTTCAAAGGCAAATTACATCATCTCCTTTTAATGATATTCCCTGCATGAGCCTCCACTAGAAGCTAGGTCCAGTCCCATAATGAGAATACAAATATGGCCTATTCCCAAGAAAGCATCTTCAGGAATTCTGACCACAGAGTAGCCAAGTGTAGTTGAGGGAAATGTACAGATGCCATTTGAGATCAAATATCTAAACCACAGTCACATTGCATGATTAGTTTGCTTGATGACTTAACAGTTCCAACAGAACATCATCGTCAAGAGAAAATATGATTCAAGTAACTTGTTTAACTTTATACATTTATCGCTAAGGTCTTTTGCCATATGATTCTGGTGAAATCAAGGATATTTAACCATTGATGGCCACCACCTCCAAACACTTTTTTGTGACTCTTAACCCTTTTTCAAAAAAGGTTCATCAGTTACCTGTTCCAGAGTGGTCTGTTTTGAGGTGACATCTGATTCAAGTTTATCAATCTTTCTCATTAGTTTGTTTACTTGATATTCTTGCTCTTGTTCTAATGTTTGTTCCAACTGAATCTTTTCTTGACGTAACTAATTAAAATAAACAATAAGATACGTCAGATTTAATGAAAGAAGCATGCAAAGCATTTGTACTGTTACAACTGGTCATTACTCTTTCTATATAGTCCAAGGAATTCTACTTGCTGGCTACCACTCTTCATGTTATTTTAGATTTGTTGGAGGAAGTCATTTGCTTATTTGGCTTTCTTTCACATCATCACTGTGTGCTTGATCATAATCATGAAAACAGCGAAGGTTGGTTTCAAATTACAGTACATCTAGACTAAATAATTACACCTAACAGTTTGCACGGTGCAACCATTTGTGTGTGAGATTAGATGTCAACTTGCACAGAGCAAAGGAAACTTCATAAATTATAGAGGAAAATTTATTTATAGTTAAGTCAGATAAATCAAGTACACACAGTGTTCAATCCACAAACTGCTTAAGATTTCAATGTGAGTTGTAATGAGTTAAAATTAAATTCAATGCATGTTTAAGCCCTGCAGCTGCATTGGCCTACCACAAAAATCAATAAGATTGAGTTTGATTGAGGTGATTAGTACTCTCTTTGTGTTCTACCTGCATTAGTTTCCGTGACAAATCATTGGTAAGAAATTCTTCCTCTTGTTCATAATTCATTGCCAAGGTTTCTTTTTCTTTCTTAAGTGACTGAATCTTCTTCAACAAAGTGTTGGATATAAACTCTTCCTCTTGCTCTGCTTTAGCTTGCTGTTGAGTGAATGTTCAAAAACTCATTTAATAATTCATAAAGGAAACACACAAGATATGAATGTTTAATGAGTGTCTTTAAATTTGATAAAGACACGGCTCAATTTTGCAGCCATTTTTCTCCAGAAAAATAATAATAAACCCAAGGATTATTCTACAAATGAGTGGATCCACCACAAACGATTTTGAAGCTGTTCAAAACACTCGTAACATGTGTTTTAACAGGTTAAAGACACTCGGCTACACCTCATATTTTAAATCCCATAAAACACTGCTGCTTGTTTTTTAAACATTACATAAAATACTATTATAACATTATAAGATTGTTGAAAACTGTTTTCTGGTGGTTCTGCCAGTGAAATGTCTGACAAATTTGGTTAATATATTACCTGGAAAATTACATAATGTAAAATAACTTCATGCTCATATTCATATTGTTAACAAGGTGGTTCTTAAGGTTTTGAACAAACAATTTACTCTTCACCACTCAGTTGAATGCTGTTTTCCTTACATTGACTGCACTCAAGACAAAACATGGAGGATCAACATAACATTACATGGATGTCAATAATTTTTGCAGTACATGTGGTCATGTACATTGTTATTTATAGGCAGGGACAGTTGCCAGGAACAGGGTTTTCTTAAAATTTATGGACACATTTTTAAAGGTCTGTACATATTATAATATTTGCCATAACACTTTTCTTTATTACATGATCCAGCTTGCAAAACACCTTCATTACTTAAAGAGAGGTTTCATAGTTGTTAACACATTAAGGATGGTTAGGACATGACAGCAAGATGGTATACTCTTTATATGCTTGTTTTTGAAAAGTGTTATTTCCCAGATTTGTTGATGCAGCCAAACCCTCTATACATGTTAAAGTTTACTTGTACAATGCATATGAGCTTAACTGTAAGCTTGTTGTGAATGTTGTTGAAATAACAATAACTACAAATTTAAAAAAAAGTTATTGTGGCACATAGTTGTATCATAACAGTAACGGTAATATCTGCCAATACAGTAACTTTTTTTCAGCTATCAAAGCAGGGGGCTCTTACTCATACAGTAGTAGCCAGGACAAATTGCTGGTCCTGGCCCATGGCCCTTGATAAAAGTTGTGACATGAAAAGGGAGTGGGCACTGCTTTCAGTTAAAACATTTGAATTACTTTAAAACTAGATTAAATTGTAAAATATAAGTACACTGACTAACAGCTTTAAGGTACTCTACAGCAGGGGGTCAAAGCCACCTTTAACTTTTTCATATTTCATAGTCATATTCTGAGTCTAAAAGTTCATATTTCATAGTCATATTCTGGATCTAAAAGTTTCTAGTCTAGAGGAATCTGGTCACATTGTGGCTCATGAAAACGTGTACTTTTCCAATGGAAATTACAAAACAAATAGCTCAAGCTTTCGGATGAAAATGCAAAATTCTGACATGTATTTGAAAGGAGCTACAGGTATTTATGACTTGTAGCAAGATTCCTCGAACTAGAGTCAAAGTTGGAAAGACTAAACTGCTCTCTGAGTACAGGAGAGGATATCACAGCAAGCTTTCAACTGATCACTCATTGGGTGAGCATTGTAATTGTTGAGTTTCACTTTGCTGAAATGATCAGAGCAAACAAGCATTACTGCACTGCATGTAAGTGTTGTTTGAGCATTTCTACAAAAATAAATTTTCTAATCATACACAGAGACAGCTCAATCAGTGTTTTCTGTCGTTGTTTTACTTTTAAAGTATAATTTCTGCCTTCGTAACGAATATAACATTTTTATTGATTAGAAGCATTCACTAAGTTAAGGATTTGTGTATTTCGCTACACAATAACCATCTTGTTGGAATCTAGCAAAACTTGCTATTCTAGTACAGTATTAACACTTCTGTTCACAATAGCCTCCGTGCAGCTATGTTTACTGCAGACAAATAGCTCCTTTTCACTGCATTTGTCTGCGTATCAGGGAACCTTCAATCTGGGTCAAATTCATCAAAATTCCAGAGCAAAAATTTGAAATTCAGCTTACCGTACATCTGTTCTCTGATAAAGAGCGTGGGTTATATGGAAACTTTATTATAAATAGTAATAAAATTAATATCAGTATCTCTTGATTTACCCAGAAATGATCATTAATATGATAGAGAAGTTAAGTATATATGTATCTTGTTAGACGTTTTGGTGTGTAATATCACTGTATATTTTTACGAGTTGTGTCCTATTTTGACCAGCCCATAGGACAGGTCAAAATACAAACAACGAGTAAAAATATCACACCAAAACATCTAATAAGTGATTTATTATCCAACTGCTGTACTTAATACATTTATCAGTGAAAGAGGGAGAGTGTGACAGTTTTGCGTATGCACACTGGCCTGTCTGGCAAACAGGTTTGCTACTGTACAAATAACAGTACAATATCGCTGTACGTTCCTACTTGTTTTGCATGATATTTGGACGGTATTCACTACAGTTGGATAATAAAAATATTCGAGGGGGGTGGGCGCTAATTTGAGGATTTACGGTATTCAAATTGATCCAAATAAATATATAACAAATAACCCAGTACGCCAATGGCACAACTGTTTTTGTTAAAGATATTTGGTCTGTTCATAGGCTCTTTGATCTGCTGCAACAATTTAAAAACTGTTCTGGTCTCTGAAGAAATCAATCTAAATCAGAAATACTTTGGCTGGGATCATTGCATCAGAGGAAGGATTCCATTCTAAATCTAAAATTAAGTGATAAGCCTCTCTATGCCTTGGGTGTATATTTTTCACATGATGAACAACTTGCCACTGAAAGAAACTTCGTTGAAAAGTTGCCTAAACTTAAAAAGACACTGAACATTTGGTTGTCTCAAGACATATCCATATAATTATGGAAGAGTAAATATAGTCAAAACGTTGGCAATATCCAAACCAACTTTTATCTGCAGCATGTTAGACACTCCAAAAAGGGTTTACCAATAAAGTAAATAACATAATATTTGATTACATATGGAAGTACAAGAACACAAAACTCAAAAAAGTGACTATAATCAAAAATAAGGAAGGGAGGAGGACTTAATATGTTGGATTTTACGTTATTTGATAAAGCGTTAAAGATAGTCTGGGTAAAGCGCTTATGAGCTAACAATAAAAGACCATGGAAATTTATCCCACTATCCTTACTTTCCAATGTTGGCAGCAACCTTCTTTTCCGGTGTAACTATAACATTCAATATTTACCCCGGAATGAAAACTCACCAACATTCTATCGAGATATAATTTCCCACTGGCAGAAAAATAATAGCACTAACCCGAAAACAAAAGGAGATGTGTTAAATCAAATAATATGGAACAATCACTTTATTCAAGTACATGTAAACAAGTCATCTGGTTTTTTCCCTGGCTGGAAAAAAGTCAGCATTGAAAATCTCTTGTGCCTTTTTGACAACAAAAGTAACACCTTGATGACTTTTACAACCTTCATGCAGAAATGCAACGTCAAGAGTAATTTTCTACAGTATTACAGTCTTCTATCTGCAATACCACAGGAATGGAAAACTATGCTAAAGCAGGAATGTCTTCTACCATCAACTGAATACATACTACTTGCTATCGAAAAGCTCACATGCAAAACAATTTACAATACTTTACTCAATCACCAGCACTTCCCTCCTCCAACTGCAGAAAGAAAACTCATTGAACGTGGGTTTATCTTTCAAGAAAGACAAAAACATCTCGCTTCCTTTTCGTGTCACAAATGAGGTAAAATTATCTGTGTTTCAATATAAAATAGTTCATAATATTCTCTATACAAGTAAAATTCGGTACAAGACAAAAAAGGAACAGCAACCAGATTGTCCTTAATGTCACGACATTGATCAGACACCACTCCATTTAATTGTGGAATGTCCAATCGCTAAATCCTTTTGGAATAAATTTACAAAGTGGTACAATGCTACATGCAGAGGAAACATTGCTTTGGAGCAAAACAAAATTATAAAATTAATGGTGTTTTAAGATACACATCGTCCAGTTTAACCCTAAATCATTTGATCATAATTCAAGCCTGCAAATAACAGTTGGTCATCGAACAATTTTCCGGTAAATTTGAGGTTTTGACAGGTAAAAGCTTAGCCTGGTCGGACACTCTGACCGGGCATTTCTGCTAAAATGAAAAATATTTTAACTGGAAATTTGTGGCGGAATATGGGACAAGTTATTTTGTTATACTGCCACACAATGCGACGCAAAAAAGCATTGTTATCGGTTTTGTTTTATTCTAATTCTGAGAATTTTACCACGCGCAGTGTGCCATCTCAAATGTTACGTTGAATTGTAAACACATCACAACAGCGCCACTATTCCTGCGTGTTAATTTACGCATTTTGCGGTGGCATTGTGAAAGATCATGAAGCCCCATTTAGTCTGAATTACGTTCGTCTGAAAAACTACTTAAAACTGAGGTCTTATGTAATCACTCGTTGTTTGTTACCACCAAGTGTTGTGGAATTAATTTTCAGTTGTAATACATTGACCCGATTAAAGATATTATGGAACTTGAATACACAGCCCAAATACTCACATTTCGTTTATCTGAATGCAATCGCTTTCAAAAATTTTAAAACCTCTAAAATGTAACCAAATGTTTTTCTAGTCCATATGATCAAAACTCAGTTTAATTTTTAACCCTTTACAGTTTTTTTACATCTGCCAGTGTGGTTGAAATATAGTTTCCATACCACAGACATATTTTTGTGAAAAGCGTGAATGTACAAATTGGTCATGCTTTATAGTCACGACCACCCCCAATTCCACATTTTAAATAATTACGCAAATTTTTTATTCAGTTGACCTCGAAAGCTTTCAGAGGAAACTTGCTTTCAGAAAAAGCCGAAGAATTCATTTCAGCCAATTTTCAAGTCTCTGAATGTTATTGTGAGGTTTTATACTGACAAGCTGTCCACGTGGGAGATTGTTTCATCCCTTTTCCCGTTCAGTCCCTAGACATCGTGGGAAACTTGTTACATTGGAAACGCTTGTGTGACTAGGGGTATAAACATTTGTAAATTTGTCAATTTTCAACAGGTAAATTAATACCAGACGTAATGTAAAGGTCCCCTTGCTGGTGCTAGTAGCGATTTTACACTCAGTTAACTTCTAAGCTATTCGAATTTGCAACCAATATTTTGGTGAAGAGTCTACACTGAAATACCAAAATGTCTCAAATGTCTCTTTTTAATTTCTAATGACAAACAGTTTTTTTTGTCCGACCAGACTGGCTTTTTGTCAGGTCAAACCTTGTCTTTGTCCTGACAAATGACCTGCCTATAGACAAAATTATTTGCAGGCTTGCAATTGGAAAATATTTTCTTTACATTAACGTAGTACGTGATGAAAAAAGACCCCAGTTCACAGATTTTGTAACCCTTGTTAATGAAAAAATTGAATTAGAAAAATATATTGTGATTACGACAAATAAACTACTTTCTTTTAACAAAAAATGGTCCAACTTTTTAAACAATTAATTATTGGAGGCTAGCTGTGCAACTGCAAATATTGTTACTATCCATTTGTAAAAAATGTAATTAAATTTATCAATTTGTAAGTAATTGTATTGTATTGTAATATTAGTGTTGCTCTTAGTAGCATTAGTATCATTTTGTTAGTGTAATCGTATTGTAAGTAGTTTCATATTTCTTTTAGTTGTTTTTAGTACCTTATTCTGAAGTAATTTGTTGTAGATGAAATAAATTTATTAAAAAAACATTACAATATCGCTGTATGTTTGTACTCATTTTGCACCATATTTGGACGGTATTGGCTGCAGTTGGATAATAAAAGTAATTATTCAACACCGTAGTTATCATTGATTCTGAAAGCAAAATGAACCATTAGGGTTTTCAGTCAGTCTCCAGCCTAGCATGTCAAGTCTATTTGTAATACAAGATTGAAAAAGGAAAGGTAGAATTAATTTACAAATCAATTCTGGAACAATAATTTTTCTGATTTACAGCTAAGCTTGGCTGATCAGCTAAGGTGTCAGTAAGGGGAAAATTTGCCATTTTGCATAATTTTACTTTTTTAAGCGGTTGGATAAATCTTAAGGTAATCTTTAAGATAAAAAATACTCCACGAAAAAATATTATATCTGCTGCTAGTTTTGAGGATTAGTCAACCGATACGTAAAATTTCAAATGCTAATATAGTAAATCAAGAGATAATTTCATGTTTACTAACTCTGGAATTCTGACTTCACACATGAAAAAGCGGTTTATTCACTGGTGAATAATTTACCATGTGCCATCACAGAAATTTGTACCTGTTCCATGTTAACTGTCACAGTCCTATTGTTATAAAGAAAGTTGATTCCTTTGCGGTGTCTCCCTTGGTGTGATAATCTCATAACACTTGGATGCCGCCAAATTTTATTTTTTCTCTGTTTCTCGAAAGTAAAAAATAGGTGAGTTGTATGTGCATTTTGAGTTCCAGGTTGGCAGCCCCTGGACCAAATTGGCTGAAATTCTGAGAGAACACTGTCAGAACGATCACTGACAAAAGTGTGTCTGCAAATTCTGATTATTCTTTTCATTAAAAAGTTATGCCTTTTTTTCGCGGGCAGTCCTATTTTTTTCCCTTTTTTAACTTTATCCTCTTGTAAAATAATAACAAACACATGTGCCAAAAATCTGAGACACGGTTTTTGAGGTCAATGTGTGAAGAAACGAACGCCATGCTAATCCTTTTTCTCGACCTAAATTTAGCGGGTGTATACCTTGATTTATGGGTTTGTGAAGCTTTGTAAACATATTCACATTTTCGAAACAGGGTAAATTTTTACCGTTTTAAACAAGGTCATAATCTGTAGTTATTAAGCTTCCGATAAATATACTGTTTATATGGGTTTTTGTTAAAACCACAAATGCGAGAGGGGACCACGCACAGATGGTCAAATGGGTTATACTGATACCTTAAGACTACTAAAAGAAATCAGGGCAAAAATTTCTAACAAAGTAACATATTTATTACATTCCATTGAAAAAGGAACATTTATAATGATCTGAAACTTAGTCCAATTGATTGTAACAAAACTTTGTAACAAAAAACAAAGGTCACCAAGAACATTTTTGATTATTATTGATAGCTGTTATGGTAGCTACATGTATATGACCCTCAGGTTTTTCATTGGGAACTTTAGCAGTCAGAAATGGGAACAATTATTTTCTGAAAAAAGTCATTCTTGCATCAAAAATATTGGGGAAGATCAACAAATTAGACTTTGATCTTACATTATTAACTATTATAATTCGAAAAAAAATCAGATTATCA
The DNA here is from genome assembly GCF_042242905.1 of Orbicella faveolata. Classification (NCBI taxonomy): domain Eukaryota; kingdom Metazoa; phylum Cnidaria; class Anthozoa; order Scleractinia; family Merulinidae; genus Orbicella; species Orbicella faveolata. The sequence goes on from NW_028301563.1 coordinate 21,221,774, forward strand.
AACAAATTTAAGAGTTTGCTGCCTGCATGCATACCCAGTATTTCCCAAATATATGTTCTCTACCACATTCAAAAAAAATATCTCAAAAACATGTCATTTAAATTTATGCATTAAAAAAATGGGGTTTCTATGGTCATTTAGGAGAAAGCAACCATTTACTATTTCCCAGTCAAGCTTAGCTTGAAGGACATCTCCAACACTTGCAACCTGAGAATATTTATATCCAAAATGTATGCTGAAAGAACGTGCAACACAATTCAATGGAATAACCTTAAGCGAGCTATATGTCCTGGATTTCCTGTCAAAGTATTTTTAAATCAGATTTGAATATAAGCTGTTTTCTGCCCTTGTCTTTCCTTTTTTATGAGAGTTGTACCTGATATTATTGGTTTACTGTGTCATGAATGTGTTGAGAATGAGGAAATTGACCACAAAATTAAAATGTCTCTCTATGGCCAAAGTGTTCCACTGTTATTTCGTGAAAGTAATACACCACACTTTCTACGGCTTGATGGGCGCAACAAAACCACTTGGCACGTTGGGAGAGCACTCGAAAAGCTTCTAGTTCATTCCCCCAGCAAACGACTCGTGATTTTATATGAGCTTTCCTTATGTGCAGTCTATGGCATGAACAACGAACTTTATCTATCACGACTTGCAATGTTTTCCGGTTTTGTCAGTAAACGTTGTTTACATGAAGTCAATAATACAAAATTAAACGACCAGACATGCTAGTCCTTATTTCTGAAAATATTGAAACTACCACGTTTCTGATGACATGACGAGATAGAGTTGTCAGTGCCATGAACTCCAGTTCTCGTACTGCATTTAGCCATTAATTCTGAAAATGACAAGAGAACTCAACTTACAATAGAGACGCTCGCCTGGCGAAGAGCTCTGTTTTCTTCCTGCAGTTGTTTACAGCGTAATTTACATGTTTCCAGTTCCATTTTTAATACTCTATTCTCCTGCTTCAAAAGGGACATTAAATTTTTTTCTCTGTGAGCAACAGATGAGGTGCTTTCGTCTGCACTCATGTCACTGTCGCTAAATCCCGTGCCTTCCATTGAAGAGCTCAAGGAGCCCGCCATGTTGGAAACACACCACAATGCACCACAGCTACACCCTACTCTTCTTATGACAAGACACAGGCATACCATGTTACGTTAGAGCACCTACTCGCCGTGAAACATGATGTTACAGCACTGTGACACCATTAGAAAAGTGATGTGGTGGGGGCGGGGGGAGGGGGGCGGTGGGACTTTTTCAGCTTGCGAGAATTTTTTTTCATGCCCACTGCCTCTCTAATTTTGACACTCTCCACTATCTGAATGCCTGGAACAGGCTTCAAACAGAGACATATATTTTGCCTTCACTACACAACCGAACACACTCAAAGGTTGAGGCATGAGCGGGTTGGTCAGCCAGGCCCAAGGTATGTTTTATTTAAAGCGGATAAGAGGTACATCAAGTGACGTCCTACATGCGCCAACGCCGGACATGTAAACCCCCAAAACCTCTTGTTAGGAAAAATAGGGACCGTGTACCCCCGACCAAATGCAGTGGTGCCACCTTTGGGATTTTAAGGTTGATCTATAAACAACAGAATGAAAAAACAAATCATATGACGCTAATAACACAATAAAAATAAACCTTATGGGAAAGTTCTAGTGGCAAGGCTGACCGTAGAATGTCACAAGTTTCTGAACCGTCTCTTTTTACAAACGTACTACCCATGAGCCTTCGCGTACTGCTCTCCCACCCAGTTCTCCGTTCCGTGTCGGCAAAATATTAATTTATGTCAATACCGGATTATCACAAATTACATTATGTTTCACTCAGTCTTTCTGCTATACTGTCAACATTATACTCCGGGGGAAACATGAACAAGTATGAGATATATCCAAGATGAAAATGGCTTATATGTGCTGTAGTTCTATTGTCTAAAATGGCCTTGTATTGCAGTTTGATGTTTAGGGAAATATAAATTTTATTGAGTGGCCGTCCACTAACAAATATGGGGCCAAAGGCCTCATTGCGCTAGGTGGGTCTGGAGGCATACTCCTCCCCCCCTGAAAATTTTGCAAAATTGAAGCGTCTTTGGTGCGTTTTCCACGATTTTCAGAGGATAAATTTATCGATCGGACTTGAATGATGCGTCGTTTACTTTGCCAAAAACCTAAAATAGTTTGAAACTGCACACGCTAAGCACATAAGTTGTGTTAACACCTCCATGAATGCCTTTGATTCCAACGTTTGATCTTGATCTTAGCAGAAGTGTTACCACTCGACATGTATGTGCATATCTGTGTACACTTCAGTTGTGAAATCCTTTTTATATGTTGAGGCTTTCAAAACATGAATCAAGCAGGATCGCTGTTTATAGCACATCGTTCTATCCCTGTTAAGCTATGTCTAGTCAGTGTCCATAATGAGGTTGTTTGCGTCCGTTTTTCTAATTGTAGAGAAAATCTGGTGAATGGGGATTCCACCAGGACCCAAAAACTGCAGTATAAAGTGGCTGGCAAGGTGCCCTTCAGACGGGTACAGTTTCTCAACCCGACAGTGGAATTAAGTCTGCAGGAATTTTTTAATTCTTCACTTCTTCTTTGCTCGATTTTTTTTTTCAGTCACCTTCCCTTGCATGAATTTTTTTTGTATTTTTCCCACCTCCTCCCCCCCTTCTCCATCGCTTTTCTAATGAACCGTCCGCAAATGAGAAAACCACAGCTTCAATACAAACAAATATATCTCCCGGGCATTATAAGGGCGACAAACAAACGAGCTTAACGTTGAAAACTGTTCTGCCTAACAGTTTTTCAAAAGCCAAAACCACAATCCCTTTTAATCTTCTTTAATATTTGTCCAGCCATACCTTCTTTTGTACTGATCTGATGTGTTATTAAAATGCTCCCTCACGGTTTTGTGTGGTTTTATTATATGGAGAAGAGTGTTTTACTGGGAACTAAACCACTCGTAGATTCCATACGCCACTTCATCCAGGACCCGAGTGGCGTATTTTCCGTATGCCACCTTTGTGAGTGTCGTATCGTTCAATGACCTCACGATTCCCGCCTTTTGCTTTTGTTGAATTGGTTTCTCCATATAATAAAAAGAACATTACACGTTGGCTCGAAGATATGAATTTTATGTTCTCGTGGCAAGAACAATATCTCACGAGTGAGCGAAGCGAACGAGTGAGAAATTGTTCTTGCCACGAGAACATAAAATTCATATCTTCTCGCCACCGTGTAATATCCTCTATATATTTGGCGGCAATTTTATGTCATAATTTGGCAGAAATCCGTGACAGAGAACAATAGCTATACACGTGCGTTATGAACGTCTGTACATTTCGATACTGTCCCTTGCAAAACCAAATTCTGCGCATTTGGGGGAATCCGAGTTATGACGGCATTGATTGATGGTACTTATAATACAACTATTTACCTTGCGCAGGCTTTTAGGCCGCTCCGCAAAATTGAACATATCTAGAATATTACGAAATTCGAAGGTAAATCCAAAAGAAAAATTAAAACAAAAGAAATTGTTTATTCAAGCCTCAACTTCAGTGTGGTTTCTTTTGTTTTATATGTAATCCCTAAAGCCTATTATATCGATTTTAAGGGATAATTTTGGAAATACGACGCCGGGATCTTCCAACGTTTGAACGTTCAAGATCGCCGAATCTACGCAAAGTTTTAGCGGTGGCACTTACACTAGTAATATCAAGTTCAACACGTGCACACGTGCACACGCGCGCGGCTGATGAGTTACAAGGCAACTGCAAAACAAACTCCTTTATTTGAGGGCAAAGGCGCTCGACTCAACTCCTCGTAACTGTCATAAATATCAATATTTACAACGTAATTCGTAAATTTATTATTATACACATGATCTATTAGTTAAAACTATAGCGCAGCGAGAAATCTGGTACCCAGATTTTCACCGGATTGAAAGAAAATGTTCTGCTTGATTAATATGGTCTGGTTCCTTTACTGGTATAGCATGAACGATTAGGTGTCAATCTGCATTTGTGTTGTTTTAAATTGCTGGTGAACGTTTCATGATTGAGGGCCAAATCGTTTAAGAGCCCCTTAAGACACTTTAAGGAAGCAGCCATGACTGTTAAGAGCCATTCATTTAAATACACATTCTCACTTTTTTTTAAGATTCAAATCCCACTAAGGTTACATTGCGTTTAACCAGAATCGCATATAAACAACTCTCACTTCAACGAAAAACAAATAAACAGAAGAACACCACATTGTGTAGAGAAAATCTTATTGACATCACTCAGTGAGTATCTAGAGTTGTTTAAAATCAGAGTATAACGCTATGGCTGTGCTCTCTTCACGCATTAATGAATCTGACTTTGCAGTTGAGGGTCGCGCTCATAAGTAATGTGGGCCAACTCACAAAACTGGCACAAATATTGTCGAGGACCATTTTGGAACTACCGAAACCCTCTATTTCCCCACCCCCAATTCCTCCCCCTCTCCAGGGGGTGGGATAAAGGGTCAATTGTAATACATCCGTGGGCAAAATAAGCAATTTCATATTATCAGTTCATTCTGGGATAGTCCACTTGCGCAGTAACACGAAAAGTACGGTCTTGCACATCAAACGTTCCTCGTTTTGTCACACTACTCTGTACACGGATGTTTCATATCAAGCCTCTAAATGCTATCAAAGTAATAAATAACGAATAAAATCTAAAAATTGTCAAATCAATAATGTTAAAAAAGTAAATTATGACGACAATTCCTATGTAAATAACACCACTACTTATTAATCATTTAAGCTCGATTTGGAGTTTCCAAGCTAAGTTTTTAATTTCTTTAAGAGACAGCATCAGATGAATTCTTTTGAGCGTCCTCGCCAGGAGAGGAAGCACCTGCCACTCGTTCATCCTCATTATCCAAGCCTTCTTGTTTGTTATCGTTACCCTCCTCTTCTGTTGAAGACGTTCTCTTAGATGTCTCTTCATCATCATTAACACCCAGGTCCACGGAAACAGGATCCTGAGGAGCTTTGCCTTCTTTATCCTGTCCTAGTGATTCTTGTCCAGTGCTTTCTCCTGGATCTTCCAAAATCTGCGGTTGTTCTCTTTGAGGAGATTCCCGCCCCTCCTCGTTTTCTGACTGCTGAGGGTCCGGCTGGGGGTCCGGCTGGGGGTCCGGCTGGGCGTCCGGCTGGGCGTCCGACTGGGCGTCCGACTGGGGGTCCGGCTGGGGGTCCGGCTGGGCGTCCGGCTGGGGGTCCGGCTGGGGGTCCTGCTGGGGGTCCTGCCGGGGATCCTGCTGGGGGTCCTGCTGGGGGTCCAGCTGAGGGTCCTGCTGAGGGTTTGGCTGAGGGTCCGGCTGTAGGTCTTGCTGAGGGTCATGCTGGCGGTCCTGCTGGGGTTCATTTCCCTCTTGGTCGTCTTTAGCCGGGGCAACGTCTTGATGTTCGGGATGTTCTGCATCAGGCAACTGGCCAGCTCCCTCCGCAGGAGCAGCATTTTCCTCAGCAGCAGAATCCTCTTTCTCACTCTGTTGGTCATCACCCGATGGTTGTTCTCTGTCATCTGCTTCCTTATCTTTTTCTTCTCTACCTTGTTCCTCCTGTACTGTACCCGGCGGCTCCTCGCCCTGCTCGACTTCCTTTACTCCCTCGTTTTCTTTTTGCTCTTGTCTTCCTTCACTATTCTCTTGAGTTGAAGGGTATTCACTAATAGTTTCCTCGTGAGAAGTCTCTGTACTGCCGCCTTCAGTAACTAAACCTTGTTCTCCACTGTCTTGCTGTGGCTGGAGCGCGCTGAAGTCATTCTCGTGCTGTTCTTCATCTCCGCCAGTTTCCTCGGGCTCGTTCCCTCTCTCTCTTTCTTTAAGAAAATCCTTCACTTCATCAACTATTTCCTTAGATATTTGATTGATGGGTAGGAGTGTAAGGTCGACAATTGACTTGTTAGCTTTAACTGCATCAAACAACTTTCTTCCTCCTTCATCGCCAATTTTGTTTCCTTCCAAGTCAACAGAACGAAGGCTTTTACATCCACGTATTCCTTCAGCTATGCTAATCGCTTCTTCATCGCCAATCTTGTTAAAATCAAGAGACAAGGTTTCAAGAGTACTGTTGGTTGACAAGGACTTGCTTATATTCTGCCAACCCTTGAGTTGGATGGTGTTACCGCTGATCGTCAGGACAGAAACAGTGCTGTTATGCTCAATCAGTTTAGCGATGTGTTTGGCGCCATCTTGAGTTAGGCCACAGTCTCCTAAGTCCAGGTTCATGATTGACGTGTCTGTGGTTTCTACAATAGCGTCAATGATTATTCGTACTCCTTCATCAGTTAAAGGATTCCCATGCAATCTGAAAAAGGTTAACAAAAAACAGCGCTTAGGTACTGAATGCTTGACAAACGACAAGGCTGATTTATTAGTACATCTCTTATTTCAAGTGTCACTTGCATTAAACGTATGTCAACTTAGAAACAAGAAATGCTTCAGGTTAATTAACCCCACAGCTTTCTTACGTCTTTAACACCGCACAAAAACTGATAGTTCAAAAGTTTACCGACGAACAACGAAGAAGCTATTAGAACATCAAATTTACATTTACATTTGGATTCTTGCAAAGTCGACCAGTGTCACAAGAGCAAGATTAAATAAACAAAATTGAAATACAAAAATAAATAGGAAAAGCTCGAATACTTCTTGAAAAAGCTATCAGTTGTCCTTGTTTAAATTATACATTATTAAGTTTGGTAAAACGCTTTTGAAGCTGTTTATCATTTAGCTGGTCACCATTCTTGCAATCGGTCGGAATCAGCTCTTCCATCTCAACTCTCGCGAGAGAGCTGTTAAGAAGTCAGCCTAAAGGGTTACAGTGCTATAATCTATTTGAGGGTCACAATCGATCATAATCCGTCACATCTACGGATTTGGTGGAAATACAATTATGTCAGTACTACTCCTTTAGTCTTCACAAAACAAAACAGAACAAAAAATTCAACAAAAGTAACGTAAAACGCACTCACAATAGCATTTGAAGAGACTTGTTTTGCCTGATAACGTCAGCCAAGTGTTTAGCACCTTCCGGTCCAATGCGATTCACACTTAGGTTCAGCATCTGGAAAAAAAAAAAAACAATTTACCACGTAGACAAATATCCTCTCTAGATCTTCACAATTATCAGAACTAGCATTAAGTTAACCGTTTAGGACTTACCTTTAAAGTGGGCGCGTTTATCAAAGAAGGTGCCAGCGTCGCTAGTACACTGTCATCTGCTGAGGTATTTCGGAGAATGACTGTTCCCAGATCTTCTCTGGAATCTATTATTTTTGCAACCTCCTCAAACTGCAAATTATGGAAGAGAAATGAATTAAAACAGCAGCTTTCAACAATTTTTAAAACTGATACCGTGTGGCACTAAGTTTTTGGAGTAGTTTATTTTTGCGAATCGGCGATTTTTCGTATTTTGAGGGAACTAATTTTTGCGATTGTAAAAGACTGATTTTTCTTGCTGGGTACTAATTTTTGCGGTTTTCGGGAAGTAGCGTTTAATCGAAATTACAACATTTTCGCATTTTTTTAATTTAAATGGCAACGCATTTGACGAGTGAAACAACATGTAGAGATGCAAAGCACACTAATCCAGTAATCGGTATTACTCTATCACTATAACATCGACCTCTTGTGCGGAGTTGTAGGTCCTCTTTTCAATGGAGTACCTTAAGACGATCCTTCCTGTAAACCTTTTTTTTTACTTCTGAATGTTTTGTTTCTCATTTCATCGTTTTGTTTCTGAACGAAAGAGACATTTTAACTCGTTATGTTTGAATGTATAATTTCGCCAGTGGAGTAATTTTATGGGGGAGAAAATATTTGCGTGAAATTTCTGCGGATCGTGGAAAAAATCTCAAAAATCGCAAAAATTAGAACCCGCAAAAATTTAGTGCCCCACGGTGTACAAAAAAAAAACAACAACAACAACAGCAGTTCCTTTGTGCCAAAAGGAACAGAAAGAAGTCTTTCCCAAAATTTACGATCTAATACGAGAGGTTGCTAACACGGCACCCTTAATAACAATAAAGAACTAATCTAGGTCGGATGTGCATTGAATATTGCAGTTAAGAATAAAACAATTATATGACGAAACCTTAGTCTTATACTTAATTTAAATCTATAGTTAAATATGATCGGCAAAAAACAACACCCGCGTCCAGAGCACACCAAAGGTACGATTAGTCAAAGTAGACTCACTATTGGTATCATCCGTAGAAATTCGATCCGCTGACATGACCTTGGTTAATTGACATAATTTGGTTAGTCTACCCCTGATTTAGCCACGGCTCCTTCTTACTACACCAAGCTTTTATGAATGTATCATAACGAGCCGAAGTTAAAATTAGCTGAACGATATCTCTACTTCTTGTCCAACGGTCATTATATTGGGAAGCAAGGTTGACTGGTTTTAGTTTCATGGTATCTGTGAATAAACTTTGTACCGTCATGGAAACAATATAATGACGGAATTGTGGTTTAACGAGCAGGACGGATCTTACACAAGACAATTCATTCTCACAGGGCTTCTGTCTACACAGGAAACCTCATTAAAACCCTTTAGGAGTTGGGGCTATCATCCCTTCCAAAGGCAGTAGCAAGTTACATTTACCTGTTCCTTGGTTAGTGAAACACCAACCAATTCAACATCTTCTTTTCCTCCGAGTAGAGACTGGACCGAGCCATCATGCTTGGTACCAGGCTGCACGCCAACAGCCTTGAGCGCCTGCTCTGGTAACTGACCGGAAGAAACTAGATCTGGGTCACTTCCAGGGTCTTGACCGGGTCTTGATTTTGCCTCTCCTCTTTTCTTCTTCTTGGATTTGCGAGCTAATAAGCGGTGAATAACAAAGCGTTGATACCAACAACACCTCGGTAAGGTGCATGAAATAATTACACAGAATCGAGGAATGAAGTGGAAATGTTCTCACAAAAAAATATCATTCTTCTGGCCTAAGCATAGATCTTTTTTTTAATACAGCCACAGCACTGTGATTAGCTAATCTGATACTAAACGACAACACGTATTGCGGAATCCACTTAAAGGTTAGATGAATACACCATCATTAAAAACTGCATTATTGGATCAGGGGCGGATCCAGGATTTTTCTTAGGAGGGATGAATCATTAAGGAATGGCGTAACTGACTGGTAAGGTAAAGAAATTTTAAAAGCGAATATGAAGAATTCTTCATCTCGAGGGGAGGGGGGTGCGTACCCCCTGCACCCTTCCCCTAGATCCGCCCCTGTGGATAATGTAATTCAAGAGTTTTCATTGGCTTAGCGATCGTGGTATATTTCTTGATTAACCTAGTTGATTATCTGAACTCGGTAAAATCAGTTACCCTTATCTTAGGCACATGTAAGTGCACAACAACTTTAAGAGTGCATCCACGGTAGGACCAGGCAGGGGCGGCACAAGCTATCTCGCCGATTTCGATGAAACTTGGCCAATTTGAAGGGGTTCAGCCAAAACTACTTCAGTCTAAGTTTAAGAAAATTTGGTCAAAAACGGGGAGGAGTTGACCACCCCCCTTGCTTTTTCAACAAAAATAACCAAAAATAACCCCAAAAATGGTAAAAAGGATAAAGCTCTACTGTTATAAGAATTCAACCAAATCTTTTCAAATTTTCAGTGAATGTTGTCCTACCCAAAGACAATCTACTGTCTACGTTTCGTTCTTCTACGACTAGTTCCTATTACACAAGTCGTCTCAGACAAGACCCCCCTCTCACCCAATAGTGAAAACTGTTAAAATACTCAAAGTTTTGGGCAAAATATCTCCAATGCTTCAAAAAACGGAGCATACCGCACACTATCTGCAAAAAAATCTTTGGGCACTCACTGAACTATTCCACAAGAGTGCTGCAAACACTTCGTCCACCACAGGGTACTGGTGTCAATTTTTTTCATTATAACGCGCAAATTCGGTAATTATGACACAGCAACAGACAGAAAATGTCACAAAGTAGTTACAAACCATACACTTTAATGAAATAGAACCATTTCTATCTAATCGCTCAAAAAAAAATTCGCCCACTACAGGGTACCCACGTCAATTTTTTTTTTTTTTTCATTATAACGCGCTAATTCGGCAATAATGACATAGCAACAGACAGAAAATTCCGCAAAATGGTTACACACCATAAACCTTAATGAAATAGAACCATTTTGAAGGCTTTTGTTTGTCCTAAGCCATGAAAATAACAATCGGCGGCTTAATGATGAGCTCTATTATTGTATAAGTGAACTATGTGACAGGACTTACTCTTTGCTAAGTTAAACACGCGAGTCTCGATCTTCCATAATAACTCGATCTTCCATAATAACTACAAAGAAAACAAACTTTCGCCCTAAAAATACAAATTGATGCGCACGAATCGACTTGTTTTGTTTTCTTCTAAAATTTGGAGTACATGTATAACAGTTTGGCGATACTAAATGTTCAACTGGGGCTTACGATATGTAATAGACCTAATAGCCCAGATACATCAAAAGATTCACAGGCTTTCTATAAATAGACTGTTGATTGCGAAAAGGCGTGCACGTGCATGGATGATATTTCAAAGTGTTCTATATCGTTCGCAGTTTTTTTCCTTGAATTCTTTCGTCAGTGATGTAAGGGCGCACTTGAGAGCATTACAAACAACACAATCATGTGTAGCCTCTGAAAGAGAGATGATACTTGCCTGTGTCGGTTTGTTTTATGAGAAGGGTGAGGATATGGTTATTTGCCCAGAGCATCGCGCTTTACTTGGAGTAAAATAATGTCCTTCAAGAAAGTGCCAGCATCCGCTGCATGGTCGCCGTAAGGGTAAAGTATCCAGAAGGGTGAATTTGAAAATTTCGAAAGAGATAAAGGAAACGTGGGACGTTTTGGTTCCCGTAGGCTCAGGAAAGGATGGCCACTAAATGTAAATACGGTTCTTATGCATGCTTTGGTTTCTTGATGATTTCGCCCCATGTAAGGGAATCAAGACAGTTTTCGACTCTGGATTCCACGCAGTGGATTTCGGATTCCAGTCTTTGTCAGTGGAACTTGGGTTCCAGATTTCAATCGTTAGTGGGATTTCAGATTTCTTGAGCTGTATTCCGGATTCCAAAGCCCAAGATTCCGGATTCCACAAGCAAAAATTTCACGAATTCCTGAATCCGGATTCTCTTACATGGGGCTAATGGTTGACTAATAAATAGTTTAATCAATTGTTTTATTAATATACGCAATGTTAGAGTAGGAAAGGAGTTTTTTTTTTTCTTTCTTTCTTTCTTTTTTGTGGGAAGGGGGGGAGAGGATGGAAGATCTTGTAAAAAATTAGTTATAAGTTATTGGGTATAATATTTATTTTGGAAAAGAAAAACAAACAAATAGGCAATTGTGTATTGAATTTTGATCTACAAGAGTTTTATTCTATTTTGAAATCTTCCAAGTCAATTTGCCTTTCCGTTGTTTTCTTTTTTTGTATGTTAGCTAGATTACCTTCTAACAGGAGCCCATGGTCATAGGCTCCTGCTTCTAATCGATCATTTTTCCCAGGAGGGGCGTAAGGCTGGGCACTTCTCTCAAAAGCTACAGTGACTATACTGCAGGCTGTTATCATTGCGCATTTCTTCTTCTCAGTCTTCTAAGCCTTGCACAGCGCGTTGGTGTCCGCACAGCTCGTTGTGACTTCAGTGAGGCCTAAGCTGAGCTGTGGCCGCCGAGCTACCGCCCTGAATATTAGGTGCTACATTAATGTGGACAATGACGTCAGGACAGCCAGTGACATGAAAGCTGCTATCGACTCGCATGGGGGCATCGAAGGTTGCTACTCAGTGGTGCGCAAGGTTGACGAAAGGTCCCAAAACATGACCAAGCACTTGCTTAGTGGCATACAATCTTTGAACAAATTTGTGTTCACTGAAAGTGGAGAGATCATCGCTTGTCGGGCCCACAATGTCGGACCTCGAAAGATCTTTTCCGCGGCGTCGCTGGCGCGTCTCGCCACTTCTCAAGGCCCCACGAACTTACAAGTTTACTAGGCGTTCAATAGTCCTGACATGTTCACTGGTGTCTTCCGTGCCCTTTCTAGCACGAGAGAAAAGTAGCCTGCAGTACCTCCAATGGAGCCTATAGCCGTAGAAGGTTTCAGCTCGAAGAAGAAGAGAGTGTGGTATTTCGCTGCCCAGAGGAGGGTTGTATAAAGGTTTACCAAAGTCACAGCAGCCTTCAGCGACACCTTGATACCGGGAAACTCCTTCTGGCGTTAGAGAGAGAAAGAGAGAGTCCACGTACGACGTGATAAGGAAAAAAGTGGGCAGAGACGTGCTAGTCAATTTCTGGTAGCTACATGGAAGCAGCTCATCCGCACACATCTGCATCTGCCTCAGTTTCCCACAGCCAGTTGGGAGACGCACCGCCAACAGCTGACATGGGCTGGGCACTAAAAGAGACCAAGAAGCCTGCTCATTTCACCACCAAAGTGCGCCAATATTTGCGTGAAGTATTCCTTCAAGGAGAGGACACCGGGAATAAAGCAACGGCTGAGGATATAGCAGCACGAATGAGGTCCATGTGAACCGCTGAGGAAACGAAGGTGTTCACCAAAGACGAGTGGCTGACATCTACCCAGATTTCCAGATATTACAGTAGACTGGCCGCATTAAACACGACGAGCAAAAGCAAATTTCATTATACAATCATTCTAACGTTCAAATAGACAATGTAAGCATTTTGATAGTATTCTGTGACTCGCGTGTTTGACTTAGCAAAGAGTAAGTCCTGCGAGTGCTTATGCAATAATAGAGGCCATCATTCAGCCGCCGATTGTTATTTTCATGGCTTAGGACAAACAAAAGCCTTCAAATTGGTTCTATTTCATTAAAGTTTATGGTGTGGGATTATTTTACAGCCAAACGCTTTTCTTCTTTTTGGGCATATTAGGCAACCAACATTTAGACGTAAGCCAATCAATATATTTGCAGCAGAGCGAGGTCTTTTTGATAACGTTTTCTGTATCAACATGGTATCAAGATGCGATGTCAGTCGTGCCAGCTTCAAGCAAATGTGTTACTCCTTTATTAGATGAACAAAAGCAAATTTCATTATACAATCATTCCAACGTTCAAATAGAGACAATGTAAGCATTTTGATAGTGTTCTGTGACTCGCGTGTTTAACTTAGCAAAGAGTAAGTCCTGTCACATAGTTCACTTATACAATAATAGAGCTCATCATTAAGCCGCCGATTGTTATTTTCATGGCTTAGGACAAACAAAAGCCTTCAAAATGGTTCTATTTCATTAAGGTTTATGGTGTGTAACCATTTTGCGGCACTTTCTGTCTGTTGCTATGTCATTATTACCGAGTTAGCACGTTATAATGAAAAATAACAATTGACGTGGGTACCCTGTGGTGGGCGAATTTTTTTTTTTTTTTGAGCGATTAGATAGAAATGGTTCTATTTCATTTAAGTTTATGGTGTGTAACCATTTTGCGGCATTTTCTGTCTGTTGCTATGTCACTATTACCGGATTAGGGCGTTATAATTAAAAAAAAAAATGAAGTGGGTAGCCTGTGATGGGCGAATTTTTTTTCTTTAAGCCATTAGATAGAAATGGTTCTATTTCATTCAAGTGTATGGTGTGTAACCATTTTGTGACATTTTCTGTCTGTTGCTGTGTCATAATTACCGAATTTGCGCGTTATAATGAAAAAAATTGACGCCGGTACCCTGTGGTGAACGAAGCGTTGGCAGCCTTCCTGTGGAATAGTTCAGTGAGTGCCCAAAGACTTTTTTGCAGGCTCCCACCTTTTAGACGGTATGCTCCGTTTTTTGAAGCATTGGAGATATTTTGCCCTAAACTTTGGCTATTTTAACAGTTTTCACTATTGGGTGAGAGGGGGGTCTTGTCTGAGACGACTTCTGTAATAGGAACTAGTCGTAGAAGAACGAAACGTAGACAGTAGATTGTCTTTGGGTAGGACAACATTCACTGAAAATTTGAAAAGATTTGGTTGAATTCTTATAGCAGTAGAGCTTTATACTTTTTACCATTTTTGGGGTTATTTTTGGTCATTTTCGTTGAAAAAGCAAGGGGGGTGGTCAACTCCCCCCCGTTTTTGACCAAATTTTCTTAAACTTAGACTGGAGTAGTTTTGAGTGAACCCCTTCAAACTGACCAAGTTTCATCGAAATCGGCGAGATAGCTTGTGCCGCCCCTGCCTGGTCCTCTCGTGGATGCACTCTTAATACGTGCAGAATAATATAAGCGTCACATTGAACAGTGCCCTAATATGATCTTGTACCTGTTTTGCTTTCATCTTCGCTGTCGCTGCTTTCGCTGCTGCTGCTACTGCTGCTACTGCTGCTGTCGCTGAGCTCTGGAGACCTGAAGGTATCGTCCCGTTCCTGAGTATCATCCTGAGTATCATCCTGCTTGTGCTCCTCCTCTGGATATCTGCTGTCATCCTGTCTTGGGGACTCCAAGGGAACCTGTTCAAGGAGGTCCTCAGATTCCTGTTCAGCTTCATCTACTCCTCGATCTTCTTGGTCGGTTTGCTCTGCGACTTCTTCTGGAACATCTTCTGGATTCTGAAAAATACAATTCATTATCAAGGCAAATTTACAAATTTCAATTCAAGGAGAATTTACTACACGAAATGTAACACGCTACTCTTTAAGAAACTCCGAAAACAAACTAGTTGTTCCCTTTCCACGAACTAACTACCTCAAAAATAGTTCTTATTGGACTGGTGCAACCCTCTGGAACAGCCTACCCTGTAGCCTTACAGAGGCTAACTCGGTCAAAAAATTTAAGCGCTTACTCAGTCTCGAATTTATAAAATAGATACACGGCATTCATGGAAAACAGGTTGCTATTAGTGCATAATTTTTTAATTATACAGGAAATGAACTTGTAATGGATTTGTAAACCCTGATGATTTTTTCTATAACGACTGATTAAAGATTAAAGATTAAAGATCTCAATATTATTAATATTTACGACCTGCACAATAATTTGTTCCCAGTGTATTTTGTTATGCCGTCCCCTGAAGGGAGGAATAAAATCTGGTTGGGGTTTTGGGGTTTGTCGATATGTGGTTAAGTGTGATATTACTGTCTCTCAGACTAGTTCTATCGTAAGACAGACATGTTGTGTTTCTGGTCTGACGTAACCATTCCATTATCTGCACACTTGAAAAAGGTTCAGAGAAACTAGCAATTGATGACTATGGAGCTATGAGTCACAGTACAATACGAAAACAAACTCTAAACCTCCTCTTCATCTTTCTCTCCTTCTTCTTGCTCATCTTCAATGACAGTTACATCCTCATCAAACGACACATTCTTGCTTTGCCTTCCTTCCGAGTCCGTGGCACTGGTTGGTCGTGCAGCGTTCTATCAATAACAGATAGTAAAAACAGTTGTGTTGATCACTCAAAACACCTAATTAATGCAAATAAACGCAACAATACAGAAAATGGTTTGGAAACTGGTGTACAAATGTAAAACAAACACCTTGCGACAGATATCAACGACTAACCGTTGTTTACCAAAGCCTTTTTCCGACCTCAGCAATTTCAACTGACCTACAAGCAATCGTATCTGGCACAATGATGCTCAAGCTATCCAAGCATTCGCCAATAAAAGTCCTTTTTTGACCCAGTCCCACCCGAACCATCAAACAGATGTAACTTCCAAGAGAACAAATGCAAAATGCAATAAAAATACCCAGCTTTTCCGGTGGAAAGAATCACTTGCTATGTAACCTCGAGCGACAAAACTAAATTCTAGCTGTCGTCCGCTGAGCCTCAATTTCTTGTCAGACAGATCATAACGAACAAAGCCTGCCAGCATTACAGAGTTCCAATACACGAACTTTTCAATACACCACGAACCCCATAAGCGCCAGCTTTTTGCTATCAAAGAACCCCGCGATATTTAACGAACTTTGACATTATCTTGTGCTTAACTACTGTTTTGAAAGAACATTGAAATATCGCCAATCACTGCTTACAATGAACCTCTTTTTGTCCCAAGTCAAATAATGTCATGTTTTGTGAATCCTTTAAATAACAAAATTGAGATTCTGTCTACAGGAGTGTGCGATCCCGTGTCAACAAGTTTATGAGCTTAGGAGTTGTACTTAATGCAACCAAACAAAGCCAGCACGAAACCTTAGCTGTCATCTCAAGTTAAGCTTCATGCTAATCATGCATCTCTTCGTCACAAATCAAACCTTAATAAATACATAATCCAGTTATTACTTTGTAACAAAAAAGAAATTTATCGAATGAAATATTCCCCCACGCAGGGCTTGTACTAATCTATATCACTCGCAAAACTCCCGGTGATTTCAAGTCTACATAAGATTTTTCTTTTTGAGTAATAAGCGAACTAGCAAACATACACTGCAATGCACACATTGCGCAATGAGTTTGGGATACAGCTGTGATTTTCAATCCCATGACATGATAATGTATTCATTAACACTCACATCCTGCTTTTCCTTGTCTGTTTCATCTTCAACCTCTTCAGCTTGCTCTTCCTCCCCAGTCTCACTCTTTTCTTTGTCCTCAGTTTCATCTTGAATATCATCTTCAGGATCTTCTTCTTTTTCACTTTCCTTACCATCTTCATCACCTGATTTGTCTCTTTCTTTCTCTTCATCAGATTCAAAATCTTCATTGTAATCGTCATCTTTTTCATCCTCCTTTTTATCCTCGTCACCTTCTTTATCAGTGTCCTCTTTTGCTTCACTCTCACTATCGTTCTCCCTGTCATTCCCCTTGTCATTCTCCTTGTCATTCTCCTTGTCATTCTCCTTGTCATTCTCCTTGTCATTCTCCTTGTCATTCTCCTTGTCATTCTCGGGGCCTTCTTCGAATTCTTCGTCATCGTATTTGTCAGCTCCTGACTCTTCAGCTTCGCCACTGTCGTCATCTGCCAAAAAGAGACTAGTTTTAGACTACTGCAGAATAAAACCATCTGAAAGCAAAAATACACACCACCAAGCATGAATCAGAATCCAAGCAGTGAACAGATGCACAAAAAACCACAGTACTTTAACATCCATTCATGTCACCAATATGTGACAGATGTTTAGCAGGTTATAGCGCATGTACGTAAACGGACTAAGTAGTTACATTTGTACCCTTTATACCGCAGGAAGAAGCAGCAGCAGCAGCAGTCTTACTTGAGCATAATTCCAGCTAAATCACGCTCAGCGTACAATTACAGCGCTAATATTTCTTGTTGATTCATATCATTGTACGCGATCAATCAAAGTGTCATGCGATCATGTTACGTTACGTATCTATTAAAATTCTATCCACAACATGAGCCGCCTAAAAAAGTCGTTACCCGAGTTGAGGAACGAAGCTTACCGGACGAGGCACGACGTTCGACGTACTGGTGACGGAAACTGAAGTTGACGAGAACTCGGCATTTGATGCAGGGAATACCGCGCCGCATGCTGAGCGCATTCAAAACAGTGAAAAACAAATCTCTCCTCATACCGAGCTCGGGGTTAGAGTGAACGTCAACCTTTACAGGGCGAAGGTTAGCCCAGTCCCTGAACTCTGCCTTTCCCGCTCGATATTGCGGTTGAACCCAGGCGTCAAAAGGTAGAGACTAGGATAAGTTGCCTACACGTGTTCAAAACGCCGCAACCCCTCCCTCCCACCCCCCGAAAAAGTGAAAAGAGCAACCATATATGGTAGAACGTTTTGAAGCGTGCACGCCTAGTGACCATCTATTTATGTAACACGTACTGCAGAAGGGCTAAGCCCGAAACGTTTAGTTAACAAGCAACTATTTGACACTTTTATGTGCCTTTTGAGCGTCATATTCTATATGTGTAACAGGCAGGAACACCGGAACAACCCTCGAAAGTTTAATCTATCCTTTACCTGCTAAAAACTGATGGTCAAAACTTTAATCGTAACTTTAATCAACATCTTCAAATCGCGCTATTGACGATGTTGTATTTACTTACTCGCTAGAGTTCAAATCACTCGCTAATATTTCACTCGTGAACTGCGCTATAGACTATACTAAGCGGTCGACAGTAAATTTTCTTGTCAATTAGTCACGTGTGGTTACGGTTGAACTTTCAAGAGTGTTCCGGACGTTTCCAGCGTACCTAGTTTTAGCACATTTTCATTACAATCAGATTTGGACGCAATTTGTGACAATGTTTCTTGCTTTAAAGTCGTGTGCATTGTCGCGTAGTCGAACATTAGTCCGGGTGCCCGTGACCCAGTACGGCCGTCCCGTTTGCTTGGAGAGCTGGCAAATTTTAACTTCACTAGAACTGTTCTTTGGACCTTGGTAGTTAATGCTAGGGTGGCAGTGGAAACTCTCGAGCGGGCAGCTTTTTTCTCAATAGTTTTTAATTGACAAGTGAAAGGAACTTTATTCAAAAACAGTAAGAACAAATGTAAAATGTCCTCTCCAAAAAAACGTTTAAGATTGCGTGAACAGATAAAATGTACTCGGCCGTATTGCCTTTATCCGTTTTTGTCAATTTCATGACGTCATAATCTGATCACGTGACTTGTTATAAACATCATGTTATCCATGGCATGAACTCTATCCTGTGAAAATTTTGTGTTATTAGACAAAATCTGTTGATGGCTATAGGTATAGGTATAAATTACCATGGCCCACTAGGCCAGCTCCAGTGCCACCCCATTATTATTCCCTAAGGTCTAAAGAACATTGCTCGGTGAGTCAAAGTCTGCCAGCTCGTCGAGTAAACGAAATCATTTTTCAACCCCCTTTATTATATGGCCAGCTCCGTGAGCGGGCAAGATGAATCAAATCCTGCGCTGTAATTGGCTACCCGAGCGGGCAAGATGGAGCTATCTTGTCCGCTCGGGACTACCCGCCGTGTCCCCCACAAAACATTTTCCCGAAAAGCCATATAACAAATCCTTTATTGACCAAGCTTGTTCGATCAAGATGGCTGGATATTGGCCTCGTTCTTTTTTTGCGAGTTTATGGACCGAAACGGAGTCGAGGTCCATAAACACGCAAAAAAGAACTTGACCAATATCCAGCCATCTTGACCTCACACTTGGTCAATAACCCATACTTCCCAGCGTGGGCATCCGGACTACATATTGAACTCGTCATTTCAGGAGAAATTTAAATCATAGCACGTGTGTTCACAAAACACTCTGATTCAAATTGGCTCGCTTTGAGCATGCGCATGTAAGTTATCATGGACACTGCCTTCTCTCCTCTGGGTTCCACCCCTGTATTGGGCAGGACTAACTACATGACGCTTAGTACCTTTAATTGGATACCGTAATCAAGTACAATGATTTTAATCACCCAGATCGATTTGCGTTGCATTTAGGCCGTGAATTTAGCTGGAAATAGGGTGAAATAAGACTCCTCTGTTCCCTGTGTTTATACACTTAGGTTCAAGACACAAAGCAGGTGTACATGTGTCCACAACACTTACGAAAAAAAAGTCCGTAATGACATCAAACATATCACTGAAACCACTAAACCGTTGTTAATTCTTCACCCTCTCCGTCCCTGTCGGACATAAGGCAACAACAATCCCTCATCATTTATTTATATTTTGTACGACATGCAGTACCTGACCCCACGTGAGATTTACCTCACTGAGCTCAGCTCAACTGACATTAACCAAAATAACAGTACTCTACCCTGTTTGCTCTCGTCGGGTATACTGTCAGCAGATCCAGCGGTCTTTTCACCATCAACGCCCAGTTCTTCCTGTTTATCTGTTCTTTCGTCACGAGGAGTCTGGGTACTATGGTCCACCATTTCCCCTGCGTCTGTGTAAAACATGATTCACAATGAGTTTTTATGACATGATCAAACAAATACAGTGGTAAGTGTCTAATTTCTCCTTAACATATCAGTATACTAGCGAGCTGACAAGTGAGAAGAACAAAGAAATTGATTAAATAAAGATATGACCAAAATCATTCTTTGACTGAGCACAAAACACATGTCATATTGTACACATTTTTTTAAGAGTGATAAACTCAAATAATGGAGATTTCCAGTTGAAACCAAAATCAATTAACAACAATGGCACTCATAAAGAACATAAACCGCGCAAACTGAAAATACATGAGGTTGTCACGTCAACTCAAACAGTTGAGAAATAAATTAAACAACTAAAAATCATCGTTTATGGTTATAGCAAATCAGCAGCAAATTTTTTAACCTGGTCATAAGTTATGCAAAATTATTCAAGCTAGAGTAACTGGCATTACGGTACATAATATATCACTCATTACTTTATCCTCTGTATGCATTTTAGTTATCAAGGTTACATTCTTTCCCTTTAAGTTAGTTACCTATAGCTTAGTGGTTACTTTAGGTTACTTGATCAAATGAATTCAGGCTGTCACGTTTTACACAAGATTATTAGACACTTCCAAGTGAAGGCCGAAATTTTAATCATTATACTAAGAAGATTAAAATTCAAGTAAAACTTAAAATTAAATCACCTTGTCACTACAATGATAAATGGATGAGGACTATTTTAGAGATTTGTTTATAATTTATATAGTTAAAGTAGATTTTAAATTTTAGTTCAATTTACTTACAATGTATACATGTACGGTAAGCCTGGAAGGGTACTCCCAGAAAATTAGGTGGAGGTGTGCAGCCCTCTTCCCAAAACCTTACCCTATTTAAGACCAAAAGATTTTCCCTACCCTGTTTATGACCTGACCAAAAATTCCATACCCTATTTCAGACCTGGCACTTCAATCAATACCCTGTTTACATGTATTCAAACCTGTTTTATTAGGTAGCATAGCTTCTTCTAAACAACATACCCAATTCAAGATTAGAGAGCAAAAGCCTTACCCTATTTGCCCAAATCGATACCCTATTTCTAGTCTCCTGGCAGCCCGTTTTCTCTCTAAGGAGTGTTTGGTCATCGTGAACGCAAAAGGGCAGTATAACGGTGGTCAAGTGAGGAAGAAGGCGAGACAGTTTTCCTTCTGGTGCTTGCCGCGCCCATGTCTCGTCCCACTCCCCTTTCTGCTTAAGCATCATCCTCATAACCCCTGCTGAATTTCGAGAGAAACACAAACTGCCAGCAGTCTACCCTATTTCTAACCAAAATGGCCAAAAAGCCACAGCCTTTGGGGCAGCACATACCTATATATCCCACATAAGGCAGTACCCGGTGATCTGTAGATTAATAAAAGTATCTAGTACCTATTTCTTCATCTCCATCTTCACCACCAGCAGACTTTATTTTGGTTATTATTACATCAAAAGTTTCTCCTTGTTCCACCTCCTCCTGTTCATTGGCAGTCTAAAAATAAAAGTCAATCAATCAGAATTCCATGCACATGAGTGTATTGCCTGGCCACAACCTTCTTGAATTCTAACCTGCTTTTAAGTGCCACACACGCGCTGGGGTTGACATTGACGCAGTCAACTACGCTACCAAGTACACGGCTAACAGAAAGCAGAATTTTCCTACTGTGACCAAATCAAGTTTAATGAACCCGTACTTAAACCAGGAACACCAAAATAGCAGCATATCACCAACCACCAACTGTTAACATCTTCCAGCTGAAAAACTAGCTGTTATCTGGCGAAAATTATACTGAAATCCAACTGTAAACAAGTATCTGTAGATGGCGTAGTGCGCACGCAAAACAAGAGCGAAATACGCAAACGTTTTACTTACTAGGGAGGTGACAGGAAAAAATGTAACGGGCACCGTAAAAGTTTTCAAAAAAAGGTCAATAACTTTGAAAAATGCGTGGCTACCCCCACATTTTATGTTATGAAATGGAAGTGGCAAGCCTATTCAACACGTGATTAGTTTCTGGTTGTGACCAAAAGGTATTTTAACTGTATTTTGGCTGAACCAGAGGAAGGCTGTCAGAGACGCTAAAAGCGCTGTTGCAACGATTTTGTTATTAAAAACATACAAAAAATGGTTTTTATGGTACCATTTACCATGTAGTTTTAAGACCTTTATAACTGTGTTTGCTTTTCTGTTTGTAAAGGAGATTTCGAAGGAAATTTGGGAAGAAATACACTTGCTTTCTTTTTTCAGAAAATGCTGATGTCAGCATTTTTGTTGAGATTCAAGGATGATTATCTGGAAAAAAATGCGTGGCTACCCCAATTTTTCTTTGTGGATTTCAATGGCCCTTGCAAAGATCTACTTTTTCGGCGTGCTCTTAACCCGGCGCAAAAACCTTTGTATTTAGTAGGCGCCGTCCTTAAAACGTCAAATTTGTAACAAAGGGAGCAAAGTACAAACTTCATTTGTGGTCTGGTGTTGACTATCTGATTGATAAAAGTTGGGAAAGTCAACAAAATGGTGTTGAGAAGTTGTAATTCAACAATTAAGGGAGTACCTGAATTAGCAACCAATTGCTTTTGTAGCTATCTGTTTTTTTGGAATTTGGGTGGCTTTATTTCATCTTCTGATGCTAACCACTCCTGTTTAATTACTTTATTCCTGTTAGTGGGTACCTTCTCCCTCAGCCAGCTACTTTTAAGAGTTTTTCTTTGGTGTGAAGGAGTCTGGACTTGACTTAATATACCATAATATGCTTGTTTTAGAGATTGTTAATAATTTCTACAGGTTACAATATTCTTGCCTCAGTCATAAAGGTTTTTGCTCTGTCATCATCTCCACCATCTCCACAACCTTCAGTATTTTTATGTTTATACTTGGAATGTTTGTGAGCGGATGCAATCTGGCATCTGAATAACAAAGAAAAACAAACAAGGAAAATAAGTCCATTTATTATATGGCTAGCTCCGCGAGTGGGCAAGATGAATCAAATCCTGTGCTGTGATTGGCCACCCGAGCGGGCAAGATGGAGCTATCTTGCCCGCTCGGGACTACCCGCCGTGTCCTGCTAAAACAATTTCCCCGAAAGCCATATAATAAATCCTTTATTGACCAAGCTTGTTCAGTCAAGATGGCTGGATATTGGCCTTGTTCTTTTTTTGCCAGTTTATGGACCTCGACTCCGTCTCAGTCCATAAACTCGCAAAAAAAGAACTTGACCAATATCCAGCCATCTTGACCTCACACTTGGTCAATAACCCATATATACAGAAAAAGAAAAATACTGTATCTATATTGCCCTGAGAAATGAGAATGTCTATAGTATGCATTTAATTCTCATCATCTAGAAAGTTAAATATAATCATGTTTCATTAGCACTTCACATTACGTCTTTGATAATGAAGACAGATAGTGGAGTTCATTAGTCTGACCACTGATCAACATGATTTTCAGCAACGAGACCAACTGGTTTATATTTTAAAAGGTATCAGACAAGTCTGGCAGGCCATGAATTGGTCCATGCCAAAAACACTATACCTGTAACATGGAGCAGCTCCCTCAACAACAACAAACTGGAAATGACCATTTTTTCCACCCAAGATATGGCCAGGCTTGTGTTTGTATTCACAGCAGGAACTAAGTCGAATGTCTTGCATACCATCAATGTAAAATGTCAAGCCAAAAGGAGCTCCTCTGTGTCGCCGTGAAATAAAAGTAAAGATTGCTGAAAAAGAAAACAATTGTTAAATTCATTAAATGAGTCCAAAATAGTGTAAGTTGTATAAAACTAGTAAAAAGTTTCTTGCCCTTTAGAAAGTCAGAAATATGTTCTTTCAATGATCAGAAGTTCTTTCAAGAATATACATTGTGATGCAAGTCTGACTAAATACACAGTAATAGTTGTACTTCCTTTTGACTAGTCTCTTATGCAGCCATTATTTGGGTTGTTGCACAGGCTTTGCCCTCCTTCGCCATCCAAATAATGGCTGCATACATTAGGAGACTACCTTTTGACTAATAACTCCATGAAATAAGCAATTGTACTGCTTTCCAATGAACAAATCAAACATCAAAATAGACCTTTTTAGCCTGGGTGGGTTGCTGCCCCATTTCAGACCATACAATGTATGATGATACCCTTGACAATTCTTACTTTCAAATTTCCAACCGTTGCCTAAATATGAAATCCAAAAGAATTTTTTGCTGGATAAAAGAACAATCTTCGAGAGAAAATCATATGGTCTGCAATGGCAAAATAAACCACCCGAGCTAAAAAAGGTACACATTGTATAATGGATGGAAATGGTTAATAACACATTAAGAAAAACTGTGTATATTTAATACTTGTGTGTGCTAGGTGGTGTGCTAGGCTAGCTGTGCTAGGTGGTGCGCTAGGCTAGCTAATTGTGACAATATTACAAGAGTTTGTATGAAACATTAGACAGTATAATTTCCAGACTGAGGTGAATTCAACAAATGGACAAGAATTGGTTATGTGCTAGGCTAGCTGTACTAGGTGCAGTACGCTAGGCTAGCTGCTAAAATCATAAAGTAACACAGTTGTTTCGTAGATCACTAACCATGACAAACTGTCATGGATCAACTCACCATGAAAATTTATTTCCTTCAAACTGCAACTACTCATTTTTAGACAATGACAACATTGAAAAATTAAAGTGGCTCTGAACCCCATATACAGAATTTTTCTAAACTTTGAAAAAAAGTTGCATCTCATCTTGCTTATCAAAATTCCATACTAAAAAAATGTGTTTCACTGAACCATTTTTGAAATAAATAAATATTCAAAACCAAAGTTAAGTGTGTTTTTAGCAGGTCATACTATTGCTGTTGTAACCTACTGTGTCACAAAAATGCTAACAACATGCTCACCAATGATTGTGCAGTTTTCCGAAACCATGATTGTAGCATTAACTGATAAAGAGTGGTTATAACGACACATCAAAATTTAAGTCTTGGAAAGTGCTGGAAACTGTTTTGAGCCACCTTAAGTTCACATTTCACATCTGTTCATAATATTTATATTTTGCAAGAATTAGCTAAAAAATAAAAAATGGTTAAAATGCAGGTTAAATGCTCTGGAACAATCAAGACACACTATGTAGATAACATACGATGTGACAAGTACACTTCGAAGGCTGTTTATTATCAAATTGAATATTTCTTTCATTATCAATTTTATCCATAATATTTCATGTAAATCCTTATCCCTAAACCCCAGCTATTTTGACTGAGTGATATCCTGCTAATTGCTGTCGTCATTTTACATATCAGGTCAAACTCAGGTACATGTATACAGGATTCAATGCACTGATAAAAAAAAAGCTTGAAAGGAATTTTTCAGAGGCTGAGAATGTACTAAACAGAGGTGTACAAGTCAAACCCTGCAAAAAAATCTACATGTACAAGCTCCAGTTTACGGAGGATGTCCATTTGAGAAGGTATTAAAAGACTGTTATTGGCAGTAAAGCTTGGTTTATGGTTTTTAACTTTAAACAGCTCAGAGACTTCAATTGACTGATGATTATCTCTTACTATTTGGTGGCAGTAGTTCTCTGAAGACACACAGAGTGCTCCCTCCACAGTGCTGCTGAAGAACCATAACTTCTGATAACCTGTCTTCTGGAAACATGCTGTTAGTGAGTACAAGGCTTGGACCAAGAAACTTCATTGTCACTTCTGCCATAGACTGAAGCTAAAAAATGTAATATGAAATCATCAGCCAAGTTTGTGCTCACTGTGTCCATACAATTCCAAGCTACACCTTCCATAAAAACATAAAGAAAATAATAAGCTTGCACAGGTTAAATAATCTATTTAGGAACTTTTTAATAAAACCTTTTTAACAACACCAATACTTAATATATCACTATTTAGCATTAAAAATACCTGTAGTCTGCGGGCAACAGCAGGTTCTGTTCTGGCCAAATAATGAAACTAAAATAGAAATAAAAATAAAAAAATTAAAAAGTGACAAATTGTTTCCACTCTAAAAAAGAAAATATCATGTTACATAGTCAATGTCTAATGAAATAAGGTTGACCAGAAAGTCAATCAAACCAGTGTCCCTAATTAATCCTCACCACAGTGAATAAAATGCAGTCTATAAGTTAGTTCGACCATACATCTCTCACTTGTTTATTACTCAAACCCTAATGTTCTGCATGTGTGAAAATCAAGTTCAGTTTTTCATACGTACAAGATTTCTTGACATACCCTTTGAAGTCTGACACCTTTTCTTGGTGTACTCAGGGTCCTGGTGCGTCGAGGAGTGCCTGATGGGGGAGGGGCCGGGGCAGGGTAGGTAGCAGGGTAGGCCCTGGTGTATGGAGATGGACCTAGTTCCTCTGTTTCATCTTTAAGATAACCATTCATATGCGGTGGACTTGAATCAACCTTATACCACCAAAGAAAGCAAAAATTAAGTACGTGTCATAATACTTGCTCAGAATACATATTAAAATACTTTTAAACTAGTATCTGGGCAGGACATCAGGTAGATATATCTGCAGACTCCCATATAATCTGGGAGAGTTGGCATATAGACTTTTTTTCCCTGTTCCTGACTGATCAGACAGGTCAACTATTAATCTACCATGCCATGCCATATCACGCCATGATTTTCACTTTGAAAAGCCATCACTTATAGAGGCCACAATGGAACTATAATTATTAATTAAGCATTAAATTATGGACTTTTCTTCACTCTCAACTGATCAAGCTAGAGCAGGTAAAGTCTTTGCCTCTCTGTCAGTCTATATGTGCATGACTTGTTTACTAGCTGGCATAATTATTAGCTTCAAGATCAGAAATTATCTCCAATTTCCAGTCCGACCAATCTGGCTGTCCCACTCAACCATAAAACATGTCACCATTACCCTGTAATAAATCTTCTGCGTTTCATCATCATAGTAAATCTCTGAGGGTTTCAAATGTGTTTCCTCCTCCTCCTGTTCAGCAAAAGCTGCTGGTGCTGTAGCTGGTCTTTCTCTGTGCTGCGCTTTACGCATTTGTTGAGCTGTTCTCTCTCTGGGAGAGAGGAGGGGAAGAATGTCTTCATCGCCTTTTCTATTTCTCTGTTCCTAAAACGAAAAATTTAAAAGAGCTCAATGAGTTCAACTGGGGTCAATATGCTGTGCATAGTGATACAAGTTCATTGATCACTTCAATGGCTTAAATGGTGTGGTATTAGCAAGTAGAACTTATAGCTGGTGAAGATTCCAGCACTGTATGGTCAAGATAGCACATCCTGCGATGTAAGTTAGCCAGCATTACCTATTTAGAGTGTTGTTATTAAAATCAGTACCCAGAATATGACATTTAAAGGAAAGACTTGCACAGCAGCCATCAACTTTCAAAATATGACAAGAAAGTGTTGCACAAGCTTGCAACATTTAGTAATGTTGAAATTTAATTCAGAGAATTGAGGTCTCACCTTTAACTCAGGTTCTTTTGTCTTAGGAAATGACAGAGAAGACACAAATAAAGAAAGAATGAAAGAGCATGATTAAAGAATCAAGTGAAAAGAACTAAGAGACAAAGATGGTAGAATAATCCCATAGAGTCATGTAGTTTTTACTTCTCAGTAACATAATCTATTATTAACAATGTTATGGCTAGCTCCGTGAGAGTGCAAGATAAACCAAATCCTGCACCATAATTGATGACTTGAGCATGGAAGCAAGGTGGTGCTCTCTTTCCCACTTGGCCATGGACTAGCTGCTGTGTCCTGCAGGAAAAATTTCCCCAAAAGCCATATAATAAAAAAATTTACCCTCTATTGACCAAGCTTGTTTGGTCAATAACCCACAAAAAAATTATTTGAAAATTACATGTAGTGAGATGAGAGGAAATCGACTGAACCCTGCACACTTTAAAAAAATTGTGACAAAGATCTTGTGGAGTACACAAGCAGAACATCTTATGATAAATGTTCATATTACAGTCTTCTTTTGATAAATTATGACCCAAGACTGAATACAATAAAATGAACATCAGCTGATTCCTTGAGATGTGTGACAGGACATGGGATTGATATGAAAAGAAGAAATAGAAAATTAAGTTGCTAAAACCCTCTTCCACTGTGCTAACAATGTTATCTCAGAAGAGAATTATATGAGAATACAATATGTGAGCTTGAACATCTGAAGGTTGTTTTGTGCAACAACAATAACTTACAAACCATGGTATCATTGTTTAAAATTCCAGAGAAACAAAGAGATGAACAAAGGGATCCAAGTTCACCAACCAACAAAAAGTGAGGTGCTCTTAAGTGTCCTACTATCTTATGTCCAAGGGAATTCAAAGAAACCTTCTTGGATCTTAGGAGACAGGGCATTTATTAACACCTACCATCTACCGTTTAACACCATCAATCACAACAAGTACATCTAAAGGACCCTCCCCTGAGGCAAAGAAATGTGGCATGATCTACAAATTGGATCAAGGAATGTGGAAAAGTATACATTGGCAAAACAGCTAGAGCATTCAATACCAAGCTCAAGGAACATATCAACACCACAAGTAACAATTACATGTACCACAGTTGGTAAACATCTAAAAGAAACAGGCCATGCTTTTAAGATGGAAAACACATTCAAGTAGCTGATTGCAAGGGAGGACAATAGACTCAGAAGAAGGATCAGGAGTAGGATTGAAATCCAGTGCCAGGCCCTTGCCCTACATCAAGACTGTGATTTTGAACTTCCGGTCCAGTACTAAGACATTTAATCACATGATTGCATGACTTTGGTCATCAAAGACCATGTGACATTTCATAGTTTTCATAGCTTCAGAAATTAAGGCACCGTGAAAGCTTGCAGTAGATTAACATCATGATTCTGCTTAGTATGAGTTTCACAGAATCAGGAAGCAAAATTGAGACCATGGGACTCATCTAACTGCTAAAAAAAAGGGACTGTAAGAACCATGAAACTTGACAAAAATTCATGACTCATGGAACTGTGAATAATTTTTTTTTAATTCAATTGGTTGAATGCGTTCCAACACAAATCTAAATTTTCAGACTGTGAGCAGTCTCTTGTTTGCTCTAAAATCCAAGGGGAAGAACACAAAAATTGAGTAAGCGTATCACTCATTATAAGTATCAAACTAGTGAGAGCAGTTGCTCTTTTTGCTGGTCTTCTGATGGCTGCTCTACTTGTGGCTTGCAGCTTGCCTATAATTCATGCCCCTCAAACAGGGCTCGAAAAATATTTGAATTCCATCTTGCCCGTTAGGCAAGTAACTCTCAAATTTTGCTTGCCTGGGGCTGTGACTTCCCTACTTGCCCAAGTTTTCAAACTCATTAATAATTCATGAACCCAAAAATGGAAGTCAAACTACAGGCGTGTTTTAATGTAATAAAACCATCTTGACTGTAGTCCTCTTAGTGCTGATCACTTTCATGTTTACGCCATTATACATTATATTGTAATACTTCAACAACTTTTAACTTCTTCATTCTGCTTTTATGAAGTTGTATGGTTTGTAATAATTAACATGGATGAAACTGTTATAATCACATTGAAGTAGTGTGAAATTTTGGATGCCTTGCATAGTAAGATGCATGTAAAAACAACTCGATTGCAGTGAGAAGCCTTAACAACAAATGGAGATCTTCGTTCCCAACAATTATAAGGGAAGCAGAGTGATAGAGGTAGTTACCTTCACCAGATGTTTTTATGGCGTCAAATTCAACTTTCCCTGGAATTTTCGAATGTGATAAAAAAAATGCTATCAGGAATTAAATTTTGTCCCACAGCATCTTTTGCCAGTGCCTCCCAGTTGAAGAAACAAAGTTTGCAAAGTTGTTGTTGTTTGTTCATGTACTTACTTCCTAGTTCCTGTATTACACCCTGGGTATCTTGAATCAGTTTGTTCAATTCGTCAAAGATCGCGTTTGACTCCTTGAATGTTCACCTGCATCTTGTCTAGCTCCACAAAATCATTGTGAAGAGAAGCACGAAAAATTTATAACACACAGAATTAACAACAAGTCGCATTCCCACTTCAGTTTTGACACAGGCACAATGTCAAATTTGAAATGCCGGTGAGAGCATATTTTTTAATTTCGGTGAATGAAAAATAGTTTCAGTCAAGGGAAAACATCTTCGTTTGAAAGAAACAGCATTTTAAGTCATCTTCCAGGAACTCTGAAAGTATTTTGATGACTAACTTATCCATTTCTTTTTAATAATATAATACTTTTCATTTTGTGCGGCGGCGCCCAAGTATGTTTTCACTAGCAAACTTGCATGTTTCGCCGAAAACAGAGATTTACCTGGATTTTAGCATCAAAAATGCTGGCTTCATTTTCGCAGTAGAAATATGCAGCTTCTTTTTGCATACAATTTCTACAGCTTTAATTCATCGTTGTTGAGTTAAGTTTTGTACCAAGAAACTGGAAAATACTCCCAGAAAATTGCTAAAATTTTAAGAAATAGACACAGTGTTTTTGTGCCAAACACAGCTACTTTTAATCCTGGAAAGAAATTTGATTGGGGCAGGTTTTGATCACATGCTAGGCAACCACTTCTGAGCCGTGAGTGCACGTCACGCAATCAACAAAACAGCACTATAAATTGTAATTTTCGTCAAGCTTCATCTAAACACTTGATTACCCTTGAGTCTAAAATTTTCCTTTTCTTCTCAAAATTGTTATCAGAAACATAGTCGGCAAACGGCTTGTCTGGGTCCTCGCCCATAGGGCAAGTAAGGAGAGAAAGTTACTTGCCCGAAGGGAAAATCTACTTGTTCCAGACGACCGGACAGGGGTTTTTTCGAGCCCTGTCAAATATCATGTTTGTTCACTCAGTTTTTACATTCTACCCTGCAGATTTTAGAGCAAAAGGAGCTGCTTGCAGTCTTGTAAATTCTATGAGTAAATGCTGTACATGTCACAATTTTATATAAATGATCACTAACTGTCAAATGCTCCAAACTGTCATTGTGGACTGATGTCAAGTTGTACAAACAAATAAACAAATAAATTGCAGACCTCACTGAAAATGATTAATATTACTGACAGCAAAATTTAAGAAGAAATTACATCCTTTCAATCAAGAAATCAGCATCTATTAGTTATTTTCGCTGCTGATAATAAATATCAAAGGAACTGTTTAATACTACTTTTCATAAAATTAATAGGCTTTATGTACCTTGACCCTTCTGACCAATTCCACTTTGTAAACTTCATCAAGTTTTTTTCTTATCTCATACTGTCGCATCCTCTACAAGACAAAGCAAACAGGATTCACAACCAAGAAATGTCCACCATGCATATGTAATGAGTATGTAATACAATTTTTAGATGAGTTTTGTTAAGCGTCACAAGACAAAGTACTTCAATTTGAAAATAATTCAGCTTTACTCAAAATCACTGATTCACATAGCAATATTTAAGTGAATTGAGACCAGCTCTTAGAAAAGTAATGTAGAATCTAAAGAAATAAATAAGAGAAAATATGTGCTCAAAGCAAATCAAAGAAATAAATTCCCTTCTGAATATGACAGCTCTTGAAGGGAACTTGGGGAATATAATTAAGAGGTAAATCTGAAAACTCTTTGACCTTCAGGTAGCACTCAAATCCACAACCTTACACTGTTTAAACATTTAAAATGAAATTTGCATTTTCGGCTTATGCCAATAACATGTATATTTTGGTTTGCTTCTTGATGAGTTACACTTAACTCAAACATAGTTTTTAATCTAAAGCTGTGCTATATAATATGCACCTCCATATCTAAGGTCTTGTGAACAATAGCAGTTGCTAAAAGATCACGGACATGTTTTCTGTGTTCTTTTTTGGCCATGTTGAGTCTGTATGTCTTCTCATCAATAATCTTCCCCTTCCTGGTCACCTTTTGGAATAGGATAAAAGCAGTACTACTCAAAATTTATTCATAAAATGGAAAATAAACTTTGTCTGATCTATTGAATGGTACAGTGCATATGTCATGAGAGTAAACTACGGTGTAATGTCAAGAAGTTACAAGCTGCCTTTTTGTCTGATGAATTAGACAGTTAAGTAAAATGTAATCTACATAATTTGTGTTTCATGAAATCAAATGCTATTCATAGCAACATACATGTTTGTTTGCTAGTACCTATTTTATTTTCAACTTCACAAAAGGCTTGCTAAGCCAAAGGATGCTAAACAGTTTTACCCATTATACCAGTCCCTACTTTTTGCCATATGCTATATAATAAATCTTACCAATCCTGACTTTCTCAAATGCTTCTTCATTCGAGAGTTGGAAAAATATCCAGCAAGATGTTTATCCTGCAAGCTGTTGTAGGCAGCTAAAGGACTAGAAGTCAAGAGAGCAGGTCATCAAAATGCACTAAGTACCAACAAAACAATTGGGTTATCTTAAATTCAGTTACTGTACATGTTATCTGAACTACACTGTTCTTCAAGTTGCCAGAATTCTACTACACACAATCATACAGCTGTAGTAAATGAAAGTGATAAATAAGGAAAAAGTGGACATGTCAACATCCTGGTTTGGAACCCAGAAAAGATAGAGAACGACTTTGGACTCAAGATTCACAGCATGCATGTACTGTACGTTTGTAGATCCATGTTGTTGTGCAAAAGCTCTCTGCATGATATCTTTAAAGGTTACCTTCTCTAAAATTTACATCCGTTTTGCTTAGAGTTTCAATAACACAGTCAATCAATTATTGTATTAGTATCTTCAACCCAAAATAAGCAGGGTCTGGGCAAAAGCATTTAAAAAGGCTCTCCAGAAACCTCTTACAGTGATTCTTCAAAATTGCATTGCGCATCCCTACTGCACACAATTTTCATGTCATTAGAGCATGCACAATAAGAGATATACACATACAGCACAGATAAAAATGCTCATTTTCTCTTGAATGAGCATGGTGACCTAATATTTTTTACAAGTGAATATACACTGTGTGAAAGTTCATATATTTGAACTGCGGAGAATGACATGAAGATATGATTAATGATCACAGTTATGCACACAACTTAAGTAGTTATGAAATTAAAACCCCCCCAAAAATTCAGGCCTGAACGGGATTTGAAGCCATGACCTCTGTGATACTGGTGCAGTGCTCTACCTACTAAGCTATCAAGCCAACTGGGAGCTGCCTACTTTGTGAGTTTATAATACACCCACAGACCATGAAGAATACAAGTGAATATATGAAAGTTGCTATATATAGACTGTTGAGAATGATATGAAGATATGATTGATCATTGCAGCTATGCACACAACTTTAAAGCAGTTGTGAAATCAAAGCCCGAAAAAATTCAGGCCTGAACGGTATTCAAACCCATGACCTCTGCAATACTGGTGCAGTGCTCTGCCAGTGCTCTTGCAAGAATTATGAAGATCCCTAACTAAAGATCCTTAACGATCTTGGCAAGGTTCTTTAATTAATTAAGGATCTTGATTGATATTCTGGATAAGATCCATGAAGATATCCTCAAAGATCCGAGAAGATGGATCCTTGAAAGAGTTTTACCAGGAATAACAAAGGTGTGGTACATCAACTGTTTATAAATGCTGGAATAGCTTAGGGCCTGTTAATAGCCAATAAGATGAAAGAATTTTGTTGTAATTTTTACAACAATAATTTATACATTCAAAGTAGTTTTATCAATAATACAATATCCTTTCTGTGTTATACCATGCATGAAATACAAGTTAGCTATTTATAATAATAATATATATTTGATTTTGAAATTATTCGCGCGATTACTCCCTTAATGGTACTCCACTCCGTCCAAATTGATGAAACAGAAACTAAACAATCGAAGATATGTAACTCATTAACCCCTCTTGAACTACTCACACACAGAAGAGGAAATTAACCAAAATCAAACCTATGCAACAACAACAAGATGTAAGTTTCACTTAGACTAATGAGGCAAGTATGATCCTAATTTAAATGATAACGAAACTGCATATTATCATATAAGTTTCCACATATGCCCTAAGGCTATTCTTAACACCTTTCACAAGCTTATACGAAAGCCGGCCGCCGTATAAGTTACTCAAAGAATAAAAAACTTTTTCCATTGATCGATGAGATCCAAGATGCCAATTTATACCAATGTTTATTGCTCGCAGTAAAAATTCTGCCGAAGGTGCGAGGGAGCCATGCGGTTTTCTACTGATCAATGAAGATCAAAAAGCTTAATTGAAGCTTACCAAGTTTGAGTGTAAACGTACACTTCTTCTTGCATTTACATGATTTCCCCAACCCGCCAAATGTTTTATTTTAAAAAAAAGAAAAAAGAAAACACTTACCCTTGATCTGCGTGACTCATTATTGTAAATCGTTCTGCAGTCAGTGCAACCAAACTCGATCAACGAAAATCAGCACTGGCGTCGTTTCTATCCCGCGTTACCTCGCTGTTAATTCACACAGATATGACCATCAATTGAAGTCAAAATGGAAGCCATAGAGACCACATTGCTATGTACACTATCCCATTTCGATAAGACGAGATTTTAGCAAGTGATATTACATCTATTTCACTGAAGATTTGTTGTCAAGGAACGGAGTGTCGCTAACACACGCGTGACGTCACTTCCCAGTCTTCCACGGTCCTCCCGATTCTCAGGTTTACTCGGTCAGCGGGCCATCTTTTCAGCATCTTCAGCTCCCCAAGGTCCCGAGTTGTACTAATATGTGAGCCATGCGAGCCAGGGTGCGAGTCATGCGAGTCATGAAAAATGAAAAATGAAAAATGAAAAATGAAAAAATAAATAAAATAAAAAAAATTAGTGTGTATATGAGATATATCATACCATACTACTTATTCATGAGTCCATCCGCCATTTTTGATCGTTTTCAAACCCAGTTTCTCTCGGACGAAAGTGTATATTAGACCCCATTCCTTTACCGCGTTCTTCCTTGGCACATTACGGATCATTGCGGATTTTAACAATTTTGTCACTAAAATATTCAACGAATGATTCGGACAGAGAACAGTTATTAGTTCCAGATGGATAACGCTGGACTGGATTGGAGTGCAGAAGTTTCTCTATTGTCTTAAAAAGAAGTCCAGAGTTCCCTGAGTTTTCCTGGATCACTGATGAATAAAATGTGTGCTTCGCGGAGGCAATCACGTCATTGACAACACTGTTCTGAAACGCATACCGTTCTCTATCTGCAGGTAATCTTGTACGTCGCCAGTTACGTTCGAGCTTCCTCCTTATGTTCTTTTGAACACTAATGTCAGTTGAATACCAAGGCGCACAGGGACGAAGAACTACCTCACGGGTCCTTTCGGGGGCATAAACATCAAGGGTGGACTTCAAGACCCGATGATAGGAATCAACTAACGAATCCAAATCACGCCGTGATTCATCAAACAAGGACGAATTCATGATAGTGTCATTGAATTCAGCATAATCAAAGGGTCATGAACCATAACATTGTCTATAAGTTTACACTGATTTCTAGTAATGATTAAATCCAAGATATGACCACTTGTGTGAGTCGGCGTAGTCACCCATTGTTTCAGATCGAAAGACGCTATTAGGTCACAAAAATGCAATGCGTTGACATCACGCGAAGAATCCACATGTAGATTAAAATCACCGACAATTAAAAGCTCGCCTGATGCTGTGGCCAATTCCTCAAGCAGGAGAGAAAATTCACGATAAAATGTTGACAAAGGCACAGATGACGGTGAGCGGTAAATAATTATCATCCTGATCATCTTTGAGCTCTTGAAACGAACATCCAAGAATTCGAACGACTGGAAGGAAGTGTTCCACTCACTATTTTTGCATTTAATATCCATACTTTCTTTGAAAAGCAAGCCGACACCACCACCTCTCGATTCCCGTGGAATGTGGATAAAATCATAACCAGTGGGACATAAATCACCAATCTCAACACAATCAATATTTCCAGGTCTGAGCCACGTCTCCGTCAAAGCAAGAAGATCAATATCCTTGTCAACAACAAAGTCTTTCAGTACGCTAGATTTATTCCTTATTGACCTGGAATTGAGCAAACAAAAGTTGATCGCGTGAGAAGTATCCTGGGTGTTAGCAACTTGTGAGATCTGCACCTTCACGAGATTGTCGCGATTAAGCAAAGATGCAAATTTCGAAAAACGATCATTTCGATTTGAAACAACCGTCCTTATGCTCCTCTGCCTCGTTCGTGACTTCGCCCATACACCTGCTCTACATCCTCTTGTCCGAAGCAAACTGAAATCCTTTAAGACCGAAACCAGATAAAAAGGCAAACGAGCCGGCGAAAAACGCCGCACTGATAACAACTCACTTCTTGAATATGTAATAAGTTGTGGCGACCGAAACGAATGATGATATAATCCAACCGACCTTGAGGTAATTTCTTGGTTAGATTCAGGTCCTAGATTTGAAGATATATCAAAATGCACTGTCAAATCCATGACAAAAGGTTTCGAGGGAAGAACTAAACAGGTAGACCCATGCTTAGCCTGTTTTGAGCATGGTTGGAACACTTCAAGACTACTGAGCTCTTGCCGTCTTATAACCACGTGAGATCCAACCAGGCTAAATTCACGTCTAAAATTGCCAGGAAGAAAACCATAGCATACCGTTTCATCTCTATGCAGATGACACACAGTTGTACTTGTCGTTTACGTTCAACTGTCCTAATCATCTATCAAGCTCAAAGATGGCAGTAGAATTATGTGTTAAGGACATTGGGGACTGGATGCTGCGCAACAAACTTAAGTTAAATCGGGATAAGACTGAACTTTTGGTTATTAGTTCTAAATATCGTCCACGACCACCCCTCGACTATATACGAGTTGGTGATGAAGTAATCAAGTCTACTAAACAGGCCAGGAATTTAGGAGTTGCATTCGATCAATGTTTGGATTTCAAAGAACACGTTAAAATAACCTGCAAGAGCGCATTTTCCCGCATTCGTAGTATAGCTAAAATTAGGCGATACCTATCCCAGAGTACTACTGAGACTATTGTTCACGCTTACATAACATCGCGTTTGGACTATTGTAACGCCCTACTGTACGGTCTCCCAAAGTATCTGATTAATAGACTTCAGCTTGTACAGAACTCAGCAGCTCGTCTTGTTACCTTGACTAGAAGGCAGGAACACATCACACCAATACTAAGGAGCTTACATTGGTTGCCAGTTCATTTTAGGATTATTTTCAAAATATTGTTGTTAACTTACAAAGCTCTGAATGGACTGGCCCCTGATTACATTAGAGACCTACTGCGATTTAACATTTCTGGTCGGACACTAAGATCTTCAAACAACAGGTTGCTTGATGAGCCTAGAGCAAATCTTAAAACGTATGGTGAAAGGGCTTTTTCCGTGGCGGCACCAAGGCTCTGGAATAAACTACCCCTCCAGATCAGACTTTCATCATCAGAGGCAGTTTTTAAGGCTAATCTTAAGACTTATCTTTTTAAGCGTGCATTTGATTTGTAGTTTTTACTTTTTATTTGTAGCCTAATTGTATTATATAGCGTATTTAATTCTTAGGATTTTAACTTTTAGGATTTAGGATTTTAGGTTTTTAAAGAATTAGGATTTTAATTTTAAAGTATTGTAAAGCGCCATGGACAATTAGTGGAAAATGGCGCGATATAAATGTATATTTATTTTTTATTACAGAGAACCAAGGAAGTGGATTTTTTCGTTCCAGTCGGAATTAATTATCAGGAGAGGTAGAAAGTGTTTTTGTAGCATTTACTTCTGAAATCATTCAAGTGAGGTAAGTGAGATTCAGATACAAAGCATTTTATTGACGTATTAGTTGCATTTCTCGAACACTTTCAGCACAGCCTTAGACGAGGTTAACATTGCGAAACGTAAAAGTATTCTTTTGTCAACTGTAAATGTTACTTTTTGGGGTTTGTTTAATAGAAAATGGAAATTGAAATGGAACTTCAGCAGAGGATAGAAGAAGAAGGTTTTTAAATTGCTTTTAATCCTCCCGGTGATGGAAGCTGTTTCTATCGGGCTGCAGCGTTTCAGTTGGGATTTAAGTCGGGGATCTTGCACAACCTCATTTTTGATTATCTGGAACGCCATTAGTTTGACGTAAGTTATTTTACCATTGTGTTAGTGATTGCGTGACAGACAACAGATGATGACATCAATGACATCTGGTCAAGAGAATTAAACACAAACGGAGTGAAATGAAATATTTTTCTGGTAATTAGTTTTTACATCATTCTTTTCTTGTTAACCTCCATTCCTTAATTGAGCCCTAGCCCCAGTCTTTCTTTTCATTATACACTGGAGCTCATTTTTTTCCTCTATGATTATCTATATTTATTATTTTAAGCCTAATTTTCCTTGCCTCCCAGTTCAGAGGTTCAATTCATAGGTGCTGCGTGTACATTGTCACGATGTTCGTGACAAAGCATCTGAAAAGCAACGTATTGGGTATCATACTTTTCTTACTGTGCACACTGAAAGGCTATAAGGCAGACATTTTTTAGGAGAAATGAATAGTTTATAGTTTAGAAAACGACCTGAAAAGTCTCTTGCGCGAAGTTTTGTGGCATTTGGTTTGTTTTGTTTTGTTTTTTGTTTTTCCTAATAGAACCAGGGAAATGACCGCTTGGCTTTCTTGTGTGAAGTCGATATGGGTGGTAAAAAGGTGCCTGCCGTGTGGTCAGAAGCATTGAAGATCCTGCAAAAGAGTTATGCTAATTCTTTAGTAATTAGCGCCTTTGCAGACGTGATGCACTACAAAATTATGATTATTACGGTGCATGGGGTAAATTGTTGTCATCTAATGTTTCACATTGTTTGTTCCCATTGTTTTCAGACAACGAAAGTTTAAAGTTTTTAACTAAGGAGTAATAAGTTGTTTTGTTTACACTTTATCTTACAGGATGACAATTTCGTTAAAGTTGTGGAGCCTCAGCTGGGTCCCTCAGTCGGTACTCTTTACTTCGGACACGGTGGTAATCACTACGTCGCATTGAAGCCCAAGCAAAGGGTACAGTTGGTTACTTTCATGTGCTATACATAATGTAAACAGATGTGCCTGGGTTCATTTCAGAACTTGGGTTCATGTTCAGATTTGACCTGTAATATACAATTTCTGACAAACAATCAATTAGGCTAACATTGAAATTTCTTCCAGCACACCGTTTTCACTCATGAAGATCTGTTTAAATTTCAGACAAAGTTTTTAATGTGATAGTTGGTCACTGGGTTATGTTCAAGACTGTTTTATCGTAAACATTCGGTTTTGCTGCGTTACTCAACCTTTTCTCATTTGTTTCAGGCGTCAAGCTATGCAACGGCGGTGAAATCTTCCAGGGGAAATTCTGAGCAACGTACTTGTAGTTTTTTCCGTAAAATCAAACGGCAAGAAAGCGCTCAAGAAACTAAAAAGTCGTCCAGTAAAACTTTTAAAGCCAAAAGGACAACGACAACAAAGGTACAATTTTAAGGGTAACTGCTAATTCTAGCCACGTAATCTTCTTGGTTCTGCCTCTCTTTGGAGGGGGAGGGGGGGTGGGCTGGGACTTATTCTCGGAGGAAGTGGGAAGAGGCGAGGTGGAGATCAAATGAACGGCATTAGCGGTATATACACTGAAAAGCTAATTCTGTTGTGTCTAATTTCAGATACCCAAGGGAGGAAAAAATCAAGAAATGGAAGGGTGGGAATCTACAGAAGAATACAACCTCGGAACGAGTTTATGGAGAGAAAGAAAAATCTTTGATGACACATCTTCTTGTGGATCAGACATTGAAATAACTGAAGAAAAGGCGGCTCCAAAAGACGAGTTGTTAAAAGTATGTAGGAGGAATTTACTCACGTGTTTAGCTGTGCTCGTAAATCATGTGAGTCCGTAGTCACGCTCACAAAACTGCAGTTCAATGATTTGTTGTTACTCGTATTATGCGACTTAATATTTTTGCATGAACACTCCTCGTCCAAAGGCTACTTCGTACACAGCAAAAATCAAATTATCCTTGTGCTATAATATGACATACCACTCGAGATGACTCTATGACCAGAAGATACAGAACTGCAACACTTTACCTATACAGCCCTTGCCTTTTTTTGGATTTAGAAATGCAAGCTGGAAATAAACACGACAGTTGGGGATACCAGTGATCAGAGTGTGGTTGAAATAAGTTCCGACGATGGCATGGAGGTCGATTCACCCCTTAAGCAACCCACTAGGAAGAGACAGCGTATTTCATCTGTAAGTGATTGTATACTGACTGAACACAGAACAAAACTACTATCCCAATGTTCCTCCTCCATGATTCCTTTCGCGACGCAGTACCTCTTATTGGCTTTTAAAGTAAGACCCAGGTGATCACTAATTTACGTTGTGCCCTCTCACCCAGATGCTATTAGCAGACTCCAGCGCGCCGAAGGCGCGCTAGTGGAGCCTCATTACTTTAGAAAATTTGGTAACCCATCCATAATGAATAATTTTGATTGTCACGTGACTGTCCGTACGTCCGTTCGTCCGTCCGTGCGCCCAACCCAATGCCTTGAAAAATAAGAGAGTAGCACCATTACCGTAGGTACCTCTTTGATATTGGACATCCATGTTATGAGTAGTTGACAGCTGACCAGTAGTTTCTTATCCAAGGAAAAAATCCTCTTTTTCCCTTACGCTTAATTATGTCCATAAGTAGCTCCGCTTTTAATTGTAACTTAAAGCCGAGCATGTATAATTGTCATGTCGGCTAAGATTCCGAAATTTTTAAACACACAAAAATATAGAGTTATATGTTCTTTTAGGCTCCATTACGAGCCGCTGTTCGAGAGAGTAGCAGAAGTCAAGCTAAACGCCGGTTCTTTTTTATTATAACAGGATGACAGTATTGAAGAATTAATAGCCAGCGTAAGTGGACTTAGTTCCAATGACAACACGCCTCAAAAGCCACGTCTACCACCAGTTAAAAGACCTAAAGAGCAAGCCCACGGATCACCCGCAAAGCAAAAGCTATCTGACGATGAGTACGTTATCATTCTTTTCTTGATGTAATAGAGAGTTGGCTGCATGCTCAGTTCTTCTGGTTTAGGTTAATGGTGTTCTGTTTTGATAAAAGTATGCATAGATTGACCTCGTCTCGCACCAAAGAAAAACACTAGCTTTAGGTTCTTCATTAGTTATTGTAACGACTTAAGGACTTGAGGGTGCTATTTAACTAAGCTGAATTTTTTTACTGACAAACAAACAATACAAAAAACGAATTAGTTCAAGACGTCAGGTGACTGAAATCAGAGAAATGCCCTCGAGACCATTACAAAAGTGCGCATGAAAATAAACGTTGTGATTTTGTTCTTTGGGGGGGTAGAGTAAATGGCTGCATATGTGTTAGTGGGGGTAATTATGATAAAATATGAAAATAGTCGTGGTAGTTTATCAAAAATCCATGCTTCTGAAAGAATTTTCTTCCTGAAGTGTTAATGATCTTTTGTATTTACTGGTAGAAATAGCGACGACAATATGGACATCAGCGTTTTAAGAGAGGGACGTAGACTGTATGCCAACCAAGACGAAACTGACAAACTCAAGCCGGTTCAGGTGAAGAACGTTCCTCCGGCTCCTCAAGGTTCTGCAAAGTATGAAGTGGAATACAATGACGCGGAGCCTTTGTCGGTGGTTGTAGACAACTGGAAGTGGGGTAGAGCACAACCATGCAAAAGAGCGGGGTTTTGTAAGGGTGGGCGAAGGACGCTTCGATTGTGTCTCGGTTCCTTAGAATGCGCAAACAAGAAGTGCGCATATTTAAAAATTCAAAAGTCTCCAAACAAAGTCGATTTTAATCGATCTAAGCGTTGCGTGCACTGTCACTGTGAAGCCATTAAAAAGCATTGCTCAGCAAGAAAATATATTGAAAACGACCGGTGCCACAAAAAATGACAGTAATCTATTTACAGGAACACAATTACTCTCCAAAGCAAGAAGAAGATTAACCGTCTAAGGAGGA
Source organism: Orbicella faveolata (assembly GCF_042242905.1). NCBI lineage: Eukaryota > Metazoa > Cnidaria > Anthozoa > Scleractinia > Merulinidae > Orbicella > Orbicella faveolata. Next base: position 21,263,587 of record NW_028301563.1, read on the forward strand.
ACTGGAAAACATTCTCCGTATAAAACCTACAAAATCAGCAGGTCAACTACAATTGGACATTGTACGTGAGGCCTTACTTAGTGGTAAAGAAGGAGACGAGGTGAACGAGATAGCTTTAAAATACAGCAACAAAAAACATCTTCAGTATATACAGAGTACCATCAACAAGAAAAAGAGACCTGGAGGATCGGAAATAGAAGCTGTTCGATTGCTTAAGGACGATTTTATTGCTAGAAATTTAGATGAAAATTTAATTGTGTGTGTTGGCGACGATTATGTCATTCTTTCGTCTGAGCAGAAGGTGCGATTAGGTGCAATCATTAGTCTTGGCATTGTTGACGAACCAGTAAGCCTCGATGGCTGCGAAAGCCGCGCAAAAAATTACACAGAAATTGAGATGACCACATACGATCCCATCTTGAGACGCAATGTCAAATTAGTCAGCATGTTTGCAGCCAAACCCGGTGAAAATTCAGATAACGTGAAAAAAATGGTACAGTCTTTTGATGCGGCCATTAACAAAGTTCTCCCAACAGTGGCTGGCGAATATGACAGAGATACTGAAAAGGTCTTAGGACGGGGACTGGATCCCAAATCATGCGTCGGTGATGAAGGTGGTGCTCTGTGGCGAGGTCTTTGCATGGCAAAGGGGGAAGACGTCAAAAACAAGACCATATCAGACTTCTTTCATTTCAAACAAGACATCAACCGTAATTCCGTTTATTTTAGCGACCACAAAAGTAAAGATCAGTTCAAACCAATAATGATGGATGCGTACAATTCCCCTACCTCTTTGCAGGAAAAAAGACTCGAAAAACTGATCGAAAAAAAAGCAACAAACGTCAAAAAAATGAAGTCTTTTAAGGCATGGTGGTGGCGAAGGAAAGCACGCTGGCAGAAATGGTGCCGCACGCAGTCGTCCAGCGAAACATCCTCTGCGGAGGTGGCAAATGCCAAGTCTTTGCATGCCTCCGGATATAGGAAAAGTCTGCTGGACGTGGTAACCGCGGAATGCGCAAGCGCTGTTTTGGAGGCTGCAGAAAAAAAGAGACAATCCCTTGGCCTAAAAACAGTAGGTCGTGGCCCTTCCGCGGCAGACCGCTCTGAGAAACAATCCGTTAGTATGGCTAGAGCAGGGGAAGCGTCGGCCGACGCAATTCAACAAATCGTGGAGAAGGCAGAGGATATGATCGATGGTGACTTTGAATTAGAAGCTGACGACATCGCAAATGCACAGCATCAGTTTAAAATTAATACAAAAGACACTCACAGGGCTGACAGAAAAAATCAAACAAAACAGAAGAGTAAGCAAATTAAGAAAAGAAACGATGGACACGTGACCAAAAACAAAAGAAATTATTCCAAGACAAGGTTGAAAGAGTTCACATGGATCTACTTCATTGTGATTCCTCCATAATCAGCTTCACTTTTAAAGTGCTTGATACAATGGGGTATCTAGAAGAGATTTGCCTCAAAAAGGAATCTTCCATCTGTTCATCTGCTTGGTGCAGAAAGGAATGTCACCACCTGATGTGGATTTTCCACAATCTGTTCAAATTTGATAAAGAGCAGCCGATTATGTACCAGCTAAAATTCACTGATCAACAGCGGAAAAAAATAATTGAGGCATTCCCAGAAAACGTCCCACTATCTAAAGTGACTTGTCCCCCAGAAGATGAACAAAAATATACAATAAACAAAGGAACATCTAAAAAAGACGCTGAATGCGCCACCTGTAAGAAAGAATTATCAGAGGGTAATATCCAAGCCACAACAGAAGGCCCTAACAGAACAATACAGAAGTCCTGGATTAAAAGAGCATTCTTCTTTTGCCCTCGTTTTCAGTGCATGGGAAAATTGCCCAGGAATTCTTTTATTTGCCCATACAAAACTGGAATGACACTGTTAATCGAAACACCTTTGACTGAACAACAAAAGAAAGAAATAGACTTGAAAACTTAACATAATTTGAAAACGATCTCACCCGCCTCCTCTCTCAAAAACGTCATCAAGGACGGCGGGCTCATCGGTTTTCAGTTTATATGTTCAAAAACTTCTCTTCGGTAAAATGAAGCCTGTTGCATTTGCGAAGTGATCTTTTTTATTCCTATCTACTTTTAAAACGAGATATTTTAACACTCTGCAAAGCAAGACACTCACCTTGCTAGTACGTAACCAACTAACTAAATAAAATAAACCTAAAAAATAGTCAAGAGAGTAAGTCAGTTCGAGTTGTATATACAATGGATTCCCGATTTCTCGAACCTCCCAGAGAAACGAAAAATGGTTCGAGATATATAGGGATGAGGGTAAATTTCTCCTAACTTTTTTTTGACTCTCTTTTGCTAGTGGGACCGAAAGATTGCTTCGAATAATAGAAAGTTTAAAAATCGGGGGCTCCAAAACATCGGGATTCTACTGTACTTTTTAAAATTGAAGGGAAATTGTGAACAAGCTGTGAGTAGCAGCGACAATAACAAGAACACAAAGAACAACAAAGAACGTCTCTGTCTCCACCGCGTTCTAAAGGCTACAAAGAATGCGTGACTTTGATAGTGTTATCTAATCAATACAGTATTGATGTCAGTATCTGAACCTTGACTATGCCAATGGATAAATCGTTTTACTTAGGTTTCTTCGCAATTTGCACTCCTTTCAAAAAATAATATTCAAAATCTTAAAAAACTAAATAAATAGATAAATAAATAAATAAAACGAAATAAATACGGTCACGTACTTAAATATATTCACTTTTTAGACTCATCTATGAAATTAAAACCGTCGCTACATGTAACTAATGTAACTCGAATCATGTATATATTATAATACAGCTTTACTTTTTTATACAGCGTTATTCATATATATCTTATAAGATGTTTTGGTGTGTAGTATCGCGGTATATTTTTACAAGTTGTGTCGTATTTTGACGAGCCTGTAGGGCAGTCAAAATGCAAACAACGAGTGAAAATATATAGAGGATATTACACGGTGGTGAGAAGATATGAATTTTATGTTCAAGTGGCAAGAACAATATCTCACTCGTTCGCTTCGCTCACTCGTGAGATATTGTTCTTGCCACGAGAACATAAAATTCATATCTTCGAGCCAACGTGTAATGTTCTTTTTATTATATGGAGAAACCAATTCAACAAAAGCAAAAGGCGGGAATCGTAACTTCATTGAACGATACGACACTCACAAAGGTGACATACGGAAAATACGCCACTCGGGTCCCGGATGAAGTGGCGTATGGAATCTACGAGTGATTTAGTTCCCAGTAAAACACTCTTCTCCATATAATAAACAGCGATATTGTACAGTTATTTGTACAGTAGAAAACCTGTTTGCCGTACAGGTCAGCGTGCGCACACAATACTGTCACACTCTCCCTCTTTCACTGATAAATTTATTTAAATCTCTTTACTAGATGTTTGGTGTGTAGTATCGCTTTATATTTGTACTGTTATTTGGACGGTAGTCGCTGCAGTGGGATAATAATATTCGTTATTTAATATTTTTTTTCACGTTAAAACCGTGGCTCGCATGACTCGCACCCTGGCTCGCATGACTCGCATGGCTCGCTGGCTCGCACATTAGGCAGACCCCAAGGTCCCCAAGATACAGAGATACAGAGTCCGGTTATTTAAATTTTTGCTGGGAACGTTTCACCTGTTTAGAACTCGCAGGAGAAACTTATCCAATGTTCCATTTCCCAGATCGATCTTACAAAACGTTCCATCCCGTAATAACAAAAACCCCGTGTTTCCTTCCATTTCAGTGCTAGCCTACGAGCTCGGGGTGGCACTGCCATATATGGGCTATATAGGTATGTGCCGCTGTGAAGGGTATGGTTTTCAAGCAGTTTAATCAGAGCGTTTGGGTCTCGAATAGGGTATCATTTTTCACAAAACTGACTGCTTGGTTGAAAATTTTATCTTGAGTAAGGAAACCAGGAATCACCACCCAAAAATGTAATAAAATCAAATCGGCAAGTTTAAATTTACGCAAATCAGCCTCAACAGTGTCCATAGATGGGGGGATTTGGGGAGTTTACTCTAGTATAGGTTAGCAAAATTCAGCTGAAGTAGCTCTGGTAGAGGCTAAGGGTTCCAGGGTCCCAGCGGCACATCTCCACCCAGAAATTCCCAAACTACCCCCCCCCCCCCCCGCCGGCCTACGAGGGGCCTCCGACTAGGTAAGGACTTCAGTACAGGGAGAGAAGGGGGGTGGTCCTAACGGTGTCGTTTTCAAACCATCTCAAACCATTCCGAGCAATAATTTCGCGAGCAAGGCAAACATATGGCGGAACCCCAGAAAAAATAAGGGACCTTTGCTGGTGCCCATCCCTATGGGCACCAACATGGCGGCCGGAAACCAACAGAAACACCCGTCACTGAGTTTTGCTACAAAAGCGTGAATTTATCCCTCGAGGAACTCTAAAACATTAAAATAATACTTTTTCTAAGACATGAACTGTTCAGATAGCCAAGTTCCCCGAGACTGAGTGACTTTTTTTAACCATGATGACAGCTGTCTAAGCCGTCATGTAAATGCCGCGTGACGCAAAAGCTTAGAAATTCAAGCGTAGTGTATCACAAAACCAAGAACCCATTCGGAGCGAAAATTTGTATGAATATTAGCTTTCAGCTGCTCTTATACATCATTAAAATAAAATCTCAGGAAGATCAATAGTTTTGTTGCTCGAATTTTATTGACGTCGTGTGAAAACCAGCTATACAGCTTTGCAAGGAAAACTTACTACAGTAACTGTCTCTGAAGAAAAACAGACTGGGCCCTCGATCTTCCGAAACTTGGGAAAGCTTCGAAAATATCCGATGATCTTCGGAGATCGCCGGAGATTGTCACAAGTTTTCGGAGATTCTGGGAAGTGCTCGGGTGATCTTCGGAAATCTTCGGGCGATCTTCGGAAGTACTCAAGTGATCTTTGGAAATCTTCGGAGATGTTCGGGTGATATTTGGAAATCTTCGGAAGTGTTCGGGTGATCTTCGGAAGACTCTGGAATTGTTCGGGTGATCTTCAGAAATCTTCGGAAGGTTTCGTCTGGCCTTCGATAATCTTCGGAAGGTTAATAGCTTAATTTCATTGGCTGAGACAAACTGTCCTATTTTTTCCCAAACTGGACAGATTCTGCGTTTCAACTAAAAAAGTCCTTACTGAAAACTGTCCAAATTAAATCCCAAATTGGACAGTTTCCAGAAATTAAAGGATAATAGCTTTGCTGACAATACTGGATTTAGTGACTGCTATATAATTAATGACCGAAACGGCTGAAAAACCATACCCTTTGGGGCCGCACAAACCTATATAGCCCATATAAGGGAGTTCCCCCCCCCCCAACATATGACGGTCGAGGAAAAAATCTCAAAGAAGTTACACTTGAAACCACAGGACACTCAAGATTATGAACTGCGATCGAGAACGGACATATTATAATGAATAGGTCTGCAATGCGTATTTATGGGCTTATGCTTAGTTTTATTCTACTGAGCGTCATCACGTGACGTCATCAAATTCTTAAATCCAAAACTAAAGAGCTACCAATGTTTTTATCCTCATTAGGCAGAAGAGGTACTAATTTTATATCTGTTTACAACTTTCCAGCTCAATAGCGTCCTTCGTTTGGAAACCAGCGCATTTTGAATTTCAGGCTGTCACGTGACATAAAGCTACGATCGCGTTTGTTGAAAAATATGTATTTATCTCGTGATATTTAGCCATTTAAGACGTTAAAGTACATGGGAAAGTGCTTATTTAAATATTTGTTTGTTCAGTGCAGTTAATCAGTGTCCTAGATAGCCAAAGTAAGTTCCAGACGTTAACACTATTTTCCGGTGTCCCACAGAGCAACACCAACATGGCGGTTTCATACTGGGTTCTGTAAATTTGCGCGGAGCATTAGACGAATATCTCAACTTTGGGACTACGCACACACTTTAAACTTGGAGAACTGTCTTTCTTTATTTATCTTCTATAATATCACAGTTTCTTGACTTTATCCACTGAATGGTTTTTGATTTTATTTTTTATTGCATGACAGTGAAAACACTCTATTCGGCTGGAGACTGTTTTTAAATGTAAGTATCTGGGAGTTGAATTGCTACAAGGGAGAAGGCAACCACTGAAAAGAAAAGTGTGTAGAAATAGGTGAATTATGTACCATAGATATTTTGGGATTTCTGGTATCAACATAGACAAGTCGTTACAACTTTTAAGTGGGAAATTTATTGCAAAATACTGTTTACTTACTTACTTTATCCTCTAATTAATAATTAGCTCTAAGCCCCTATGGGACATGACAAAACAGTCTCTCTTTACTTAGCCCTATTTTCTGCAGCATTCGATTAAACCTGTCATAAATTACGATCAAATCGATTTGGCTGCAAATTCCGGCTGAAATCCATGCATAAAATTGCTCGTTCAAACGAGAAGCTGTGGCTCTTGTAGTCCTGTTGTTTAATTTCTTGTTCTTGAGGTCCTTGAGTAGCGAACTCAGGAATCAAAATTTTAGCGGCACTTACTTTTTAAGCAATTCAAGAAATCGAGGCGACTGCGGTTGATAATGTTTCAAATTCAATCTCGTACCTCGAGTCTTCGTTCCTTACTGCGCATGCTGGCTTGACGAAACGAGCGACTCTCGAAACATCCGTTCGAGGGGCGGTTTTGATTGGTTGATCAAAAACAACAATGCAAATGACGGGAACTAAATCAGAGACCCAATATGGCGGACAGAATTCGAACGCCAAAACAAATTGTCTCCAAGCCTAGTGTCCATGTCTGCAGGTGCCGCAACGACAATGTGTTCCAAAGACAGCACCCCATTGACCTTTACGGACCAAAAGCCACGAAGGAGTCAGTTTTACTTTTGCTGGAGAGACTTACTGGTTTTAAATGTGACATAAACGATGGATTGTTATCAAAAGTTTGCAGTCCCTGCTACGAGAAGATTATGAAGTTTAAAAAAATTCGTTCGTTCCCGACCGCTGGTCAAAGGGAACGAAGACGCTGGGTACGAGGGTGCTTCGAATTGCTCGTAGAAAGAAAAGGCGTACTAGACGTGCGTGCGTAGTCATGGCTGAGAATCCAATTCTGGTTTGAAACCCTTTTACATGGAAATTTCGTTTAAAATGGTGGAAAGTGAACTTCAGAATATCTAGACGTACGTTGGAATATATTGTCCGAGTGGCTGGTCCAGGTTTGGCTTACTTTTTTGTCAAGCCTCGTACGTAGATCGAAATCAAACGTTGTCGAAAACGTGACCGAATGAGATTGACACAATCCCGACACCACGGGATGCGAGATACCATGCGACTGCAAGTGGATATACCTGTCATCTCGACCTTGATTAACGACCTAAACCATGCCTGATCACAGGGTAAATCGAACTTTTACCTTGGTTAACTTTCTATCGTCTCGGGCGGCGTTAACAATTTTCCACAAAATAAACACATTACAACGGTTTTCACTGCCTACATGTTGATACTGTTGATGCCTGTAAATCAGCTAAAAAAGCTACGCAGTTAATTTATAGTGCATTCGTTCCAGGGTTGTCATATCTGAGGGTAGAAGACCCTATATAGATCTTTATCTAACAAACAATGACTCTTTCAGTGTGTGGTGCAACCCGAACTGATAGTTCAAGCCGAGAAATACTGGCTTGTGAGATACTTGTGAAACACTTGTGAGATACCTGCTTGTGAAAGCTTGTGTGGTACAACCCGCAACGAATTTCAAGCCAACGAATGTGGGCTTGCGAAAGCGTATTAGCTTCGGTGCAAACCGCACAAGCCGAGCCTGAATATGTTGGCTTGCGTGAGCAAAACAACTCCTGAATCGCCTAGAAAACATGCTCAGCTAGCAACACCTGAATGAAATAACGAAGAATAAACGAGGCATCTCGTAAGCTTTTCTCGAGGACAGTACAGTTAATTTCCAAAAACAAAGCAGCACTACACAGCAACTGAAAAATGGAAAATAACTTGCCTTGAAAACTGCAGTCAAATCCAGACAAAAAGCGGGGCAAAGAATCGAAGTTCTCTGACAACGCAATATGAGTAGAGCTAGCAATGACTACGCACAACAAATGTAGCAATGGCCGCCTTTACTCGAAAACAATCACACGAAATACTAGTACCTAGTCTACCTCTCAGACTACTCATGCTCACAAAGATTTGTAACTTGACATCCTGTCCTCAAACTCTCAAAAAACTCCCCGACTATATGGGATTATGCAACAATTGCATAATCCCACAAAAACGAAAACAAATTGACGATTGTTTTTCATGCGTCTGTTGACAATAAATTTCCTCACAATACTGTCAGAGTGGTCTGCCGATCCACTCGGTTATCGCCTCGTGGATCCACAGCTACATTGACAATGTTATGACGAAATTCATCATCAATAACAGGACAGACGATTGAAAAACGGACGTCGATTTTTTAAATGGCCCAGTTCACTCTACGCGGAGAAATTTGAAAACGGAGGTTTCACTCTGAAAACGCGTCAAACGTTTTCCGTCCACACTACACCAGAGGAATTTAAAATCACAACGATCACCGGTCATTTTGGATTTGTGTTTGAGGAAAACTCTGTCGGAAAAATCCCCGCCGATTTCAGTAGGTTTTACGGCAATCTCCATTCAGTGAAAAATGCTGGAAATTTCCGTTGACGAATTGAAAAGCATTTTCCGGAGATAAGGACAACCCAGAGAGATTTACCCAGTTTTAACGCAACTCGCCTCGTACATATGTGAGGGTAAAATGGGGTTGATTAGCCTACACGACTTCTACGGTTCGTGACATTTGTACATTTGCCGTTCTCTGTTCAGTCAATCTTTTTTCCTTTTTTGTCGTTTCACTCGTGTTCATGAAGGGCACTTCAACTAACGTCAAGGAGCAAAAAGCAAAAATACGCACTCAACATGTAGCATCGACCCCATTTTAAAGAGGGGGTTTGCAAAAAGAACATGTACGTTTATATCAAAATAGCTCCACAGTGCAGATCAGCCATCGAGTGCTCAGAAATCTAGAAAAAATGCCGACAAAGAAACACAAAATAACAAGGTGAAGCATAAGACACATAAGGATCAAAAAGTACAATACGCCATTGGCTAGCTGTCATAGCCAATAGAAACCAGGCATTTTCGATCCGCCACAATGGTACACACCACGAGAAATTTGTGCCAAGCCGCAGAGTGTCTAACATTCTAACGTATGGACGATTTGCGCTAGTGGCAACTACAGACGGACAGAGCATTTTAGAAATACCGGCAACTGATGAGATCCATATGGAGGATCGAGACCATGGTCTCGCCTGAACTCAATCTCGTCCCCAGAACCCACGATCCTTCTGGCCTGCGGCAGGGATCGATAGCTCTGGCCGAACCCGATTTTCTGAGCATGCACAGAGTATTCGTTTCGTATTCTCAGCCAATCAGATTTGCCAGATTTGACGGGAAGTCCGTGAATCGCGGACTTCCAGTGTTGGACCAGCCCAGAGCTCTCGATCCTTGCCGCAGGCCAGAAGGATCGTGAGCTCTGGGTACGAGAATGGCCTGAACTAAGCCAAACAATGGCAAATACAACACGCAAAACAGTCAACAGGACTTGCGCGTAAACAGCTACATTTGAATCATGTGGTGGCATAACGACCAAAGGAGGAATAAACCTATACATCGAGCAAGAGAAACATAAGCTCGATCAGACAGCGGTAAACAAACATAAGAATGTCTCTAGACAAACGTACAGCTTTCTCGAAGTAAAGCTACGACATCTCCGAAGAAAAACGTTCGAAGGCAAATATGTTATCCGTGATAAGAATCAACCCACTCTACTTGCAAACAGTTCTAATCACAGCAGGCCCGGCGTCACAATATAGAAATCTAATGCAAGTAAGCAAACGTGTTCACGGTTAATTTCATATTTTGTCCCTCGAAAGCAAATACGTCGAGATTTAAAAGCATATCTTGCAATAGGAATGAGCCTATAAACAATACATAAACACATGGCAAATTACAGAGGTGTCAAACTCTACGAAGTGACACGCAGATAACAGTGGAAATCATGCAGACCTATGACCTAAAAATTTGCCATAGGACGGTCTAACGGCTCAACTCTACTTTAAGTTCCCCCTTATAACACAACATGAAGTACCCTTCATAAACACGAGTGAAGCGACAAAAAGGTCAAGAGACCGAACAGAGAACGGCAAATGTCCAAATGTCACGAACCGCAGAGGTCGGCTAGTCAAGCCTATTTTACACATACTCATTCCCAAGGATGATGAGACGTAGGGAGGGTATAATCACAGGTTAATTCTCGTCTCATCTCCACGTTCTCGTGGGATGTGGCACTGCCAATTCCTATTGATGTATTTTGTTTAAAAAAAATGGTAAAAGGAATCGCGGTTGCAATGGGAGTAAACCTTTATTCTTCCACAGGCAGACTAGAAGGAGACAACCACTTGCCATGTTGTTGCTCCATGTTGTTCAAAAGAGTATTGCTTTGGGGACAGAAAGTTTCGGGATTTTCGAGACTGTTTTTGAGACCGTCTCAACACCGTAAGTAAAAGAGTTTAGTGTGAACCTCACGAAGAGATGATGTGAAACAAACAAACCACATCGAGTATCTCCAAATCTCACAAGGTCGCTCCATATAATCAGATTAACGAAACGGTCTACGTGTAAATGATGACAAAACTGAACTATTTGCAATTGGACCGCAAAAATTAGTACAAGAAGAATTTTATCATAAAATGTTAACATCGATAAAAAATATTAGGAATTTATTTTGATTATCATAAGACAATGAGAAAGAATTCAAACTGCAATTCTATTCTCAAGTCCATTAAAAAAACTCTCAAAGTGCACATAACCCCAAAACTTTTTTTTCGCTAAAACGAATCCACTTGTTATTCGAAGCATTTGGGCGAAAACATTTTTGAATTTGGTTGAATTCTCGATCGGCGATTTTCTATGCCCTTTCAAAGTCGCGCTTGAAGTGTTACACAACCGCGTTTTAGGGAATCTGGGGCGGCGGTTGCTGATGACGTCTATCCAGGAACCAAACACAATGGCGCCTCAGTCAGCTCTCCGTATTCGCCGTAATCACAGTCCGTCATGTTGGATGCAACGTCACCATTTTCGCATGAAAGCGAGGCCACGCGTGTAAAAACATTATGGCTGAGTCGAGTACCTCAATTTCTTCAGAGTTTTGGCACCGCAATCTGGTGGACATACCGTCGTTCACAAACGCCTTTATCGAAAAAATGGCTAGTGAAAACCTTCCAGTGAAGATGACATTGACAAGAGGGTATAAATTCTTCTGCGAATCACATATTCACGATGTTGAAGGTAAGCTTCCGGCTGTATCTGCATTGAGCGTCATTGCTCGATAATCGTTATTCGTGCCTTCTTTAACAATCGAAGTTTAGAGTCTGGTCGAAACAAACGTAATTTTTTTTTTCATTTTTCAAAGTTAAGCTTGCTAAGGAAGAGGAGGGAATTACGGTCAGAGTAAAATGCTTCAGAAGCATGAAGAAGAATGAAGAGCCTCACAGACTTTATGTGGTGTTCAAGCGTCAAAACGAAGTTGGAGTAGAGTCATTTATATGCAGCTGTGCAGCCGGTCAAGGCTTTTGCCACCACGTTATTGACTTCATGTATACACTGGCTCATTACCTAAAATAAAAACCTAAAATCCTAATGCTGCTGTTGGGTTTCATTTTCAGTTGTATATATATTGTTCGCTTATCCAGTGCTGCCTCCAACTCCTCAATTCTCTGATGAGCTGCTTCAAGCAGCTCATATGTGGTCTTCGCAGGCTCACCAGAAAAAATGTAATCGTGGCAATTCAAGGTAGGTGTGTATATGAGCGTGGGGGAGTCTACAACAACAGGAGAGGATGACAGTTACGGTTGGACCTCCATAAAACTTTCCTGACCAGAAGGTTGGCCGGAAGTTGATGCTATGGAGTAAAATGAAAAACATAAAAATACCTCTGATTATTTTACGATTTTAACCGAGGGATGGTTAAAGAAATACCGACAACAATATTTACCTGTGACAGTGACAGGGGACAATGGCACACTTACATCAAATAATCGAACTCGTGCACGCGGTGGTTCTCGCTTTTTCGGAGATTTTCTTTCCCTCGGTGATCTTGACCACCAAAAAATACTCGGAACTGCATGCTTCTCTAGAACACGCTTCCCTGTTAAAGTTGTCTTTAAATTCGCTTCCTTCAAGTGTACAGAACATACTCTTGTGCTGTTTGTTATCTGTAGATGGACCAGATCATAATAATTAATGTAAATTCATGTGCGCAACAATATCATCGATAACCTAACCAACTGGAAACTTTTGCCCACGTCTCGCCGTATTTTGACAACTCACAGCTTTCGAATGGGTTCATCGCTTGGAAATTGGTGAAAGGTGAGATCTGGAATATTTTTAGCGCGATTATTTTGACATTGCGGCCCGTAACAGTGATCTCTGTTGGGCATGATTGCAGGTGATCGCCTTGTCTTCCCGATCACCGGAAGTTGACCTTCACACGCGTGCCCTCGCATTGGTGTCAAAAGCACATGACGTCAATCCAAGATGGCTGCTGTGCGATAAAGGCGAATTTTCTCGAGAAAATGGAAAACAAAACTAATCGTTCCAATATATTTTGGGACTAAAACGTCCAAGTTTTGTTTCAGAATCATTTCTCTTTCGTCACTGGAGTCGGAGTTAGGTTTCGATTCCGAAGACACTGAAATAAACTTCGATCGAGCAGGTTCGACAACTGTGAACTCACTGCCTAGAGCTTTGAGAACAATTTGCAATATTTCGAGCAACGACGGGGAAGATTTCTTTGCGGACGAGCTGCTTGTATATTAGGAATGGAAAGCTAGATACGAAGTGAAGGAGCAGGCAAACGAAAACCAAGAAAGAAAACTCAAGGACTGCTTTGGTTGGTAATTTCGTCACCTAAACACAAAGACTCCCATGCGTGTTTATAGCCCGCTTACATTTGTCCTTAGCGAGAATGTATTTTGTCAAGGTATGGTTGTTCTATTAAATCCAGTTTGTGTTTTACTTTCTGGAATTCTTCATGGTTATAAGAGCGACGTAAGTGTTGCAGTTTTCGAGACTTGATGACCTCCAAAACACTGGCTTCGATCGATTTAAAATCGTAGAATTGTTTGGACCTGTATTTTTGAAGCTGCGGGAAGCAAGGCGGAAGGAAACATTTCATACAATTACCGATTTCACATTGTAACACGTTTTAAGTCGTAACTCCAAATAACCAGTGTAAAATTTTTCAAAGTTTGCAGTGAAATTCGTCGGATAAGCGAAAAGGTGTGTTCCCTAAGCGGTCCGCAGATAATGTTACGCGGTCATATTTTCGACACTATTGCATGGGATGTTTGTCGCACTGCTGATTTCCCAACCTTAGAAAAATACTGTGAGTGTAACAATTTTATTATCACGTAATTCTAAAGGATTAATCTTCGACTTTTATCTAAATCGAAAGAGAAATAAGTGTTGGTTGGCGGCGTACAGTTGCGACCTATTTACATATCACCACGCTTGGTCGTAACGCTTCTTGGTTGATCACTCAACTTTGCCGCCTATGTTATAAATACTGCGGGATTGGAAGATATAGGTTGTCGGTAGTATTTCGACAAATTGCTGGTTGGCTTTAAGCAGAAAATTTTAAAAATAGCATTTGAAAGTCTGCGGAACAAATTCCAGTGAGAGTTCCTCAATGGTTCTCACAGACCCATGATCAGTTTGCTTGTTTCGGTTCGACAAAATCAACCATTATTTCATATAAACTTCACAATATTTCACTCCTCACGGGAACATATAAACTCAACTAATTGACCTCGCTCCCAATGTGTGGCTTCATAGCTCAGTTGGTAGAGCATCGCACCGGTATCGCGGAGGTCACGGGTTCGGATCCCATTGAAGCCCTGATTTTTTCAGGCTTCTTCTTTCCAATTGCTTAAATTGAAAATTAACTGCGATGATCATTCTTCACTTTCATCTACAACCGCAGTTCATATATGAATTATTTCATATAAACTTCACAATAAAATCAACCATCGTTTACGTCTTTATTGTACCATTGACCGATCATCGCCAGTAAATTGTACAGTATATCTTTTTTTAGATCTGGGATATTGCTGCAACAGCCGATAGCACTTCTGGAAGGCATTTCTGCGCACTTTTCAAATGTGTATTGCACCATCCTGAAGGAAATGAGAGGACGTGAGGTATTCAACCTTCCTGGGTAGACGTCACAACAGCCGCTAGACCCATTCTCCTCAAACTCGGTCGTGAAACAAAATGGCGGTGTTTTGGGGCTGTTTTTGAGATTTCGTCGGGGCACAGAAAATCGAGGATTTATGGTGGCCGAACACAGTTTTCGCGCACGTTTTTGCTGATGCAATTCAGCCCGCGCACAAGGATTGCAAAAAACAAAAATGCCGTCAAAAGAGCGATCATTTTATTTACTCAACACCCGCACTATCTGTGCTTTTTTTCTCTATAATTGAATGCAGTGTATTGATGGTTTTAGTCTTTTATCATAAATATATGTTAGAAAAGGTAAAGATGCAAAGAACTCAGCAATTCTCAGCTTTTTCTTTGTTACCGAAAGAAGCCAGTTAAATGTAGCGCATGCGTAGTAAGTAAAAAAATTGCGATTGAATGAAAATTTGCACTCTCGGAAATACGCCTATTTCTCGAGAACCACTCATTAGAATTTCACGAAAATTAGCACGAAAATACTTTAGAAAATAAGTAACTGGAGTATCGAAAATAATTGAACTTTAACAAAGGAAACTCTAGATATTCCAGTAAACCTTCAACAAGGGATAATTAAAGATCTCTCTGTTAAATTACTTGCAAAATAGTCTTAACTTGTGAGAATCGTTACAAGCTTGGTGCATGCAAATTATAAAGAAAATCTAATGACTAGATTTTCTACAAATAAACAAAACCGATTTTAAAGGCCTGTTTATTTTTATTCGTGTTGCCATGGCAACGGCACATACGTCAGCTTAACCATCAAAAAACCAAAGTTTGTGTTAACTTGCTTGCTGCCATTTTTGGCGACCAAGGGATTGAGGGTTTAGAGAATCAAAGGCTCTGCGAGCCAACTCGTGAATTTGATAAGCCAATGAAATTTAAATATCGTCAATAGAAAATGAGGTTTGATTTCCATACTAGGGTATGAACCGTTCTAAGAAGTGCTGGACTGGTAAATGGACATTTTGAGGAATATGATATGAAATTCAATTAGGCCTCAAAGACAGAAAATATGGGCTGAGTGGGAGTTAATGTAAGACAATCACTGTTCCAGATTTTACTTTAAAGGTTTGTGGAAAGAAAGTTCAAAAGGGTGCTGTTTTGCTCCAAGGTAGCGGGAAATGACTTAGAGCCATAGCTGTATTTTGTACATAACCTGGGTGGGGATACTCTAAAGTAAAAATTTTGGTGATTTGAATTAAACTCCTAAATGAGGCCAATCTGGCTGTGGCTTAAACTTTATTTGACTGCAAAGAATGGGCTACAATGACAACATTTCTCTTTATATAATTAATTTTTTTGTGTGCAACCCCAAAAAGTACTGATGACTAAAATTAGTGGCACCCTAAGTGAGATTTGCACCCTTGTTAAAGTGCCACTGAAACGAAATTTTTGTATGTGAGATTTTTGCTTAGTAATAAAGTTTCAACCTTACTTGGAAACACTGCAAACTTTTTTTCGCATACGGTAAGCGAAAACTGCTTTTTCAGCCGTTCGAAGTTGGCTAGTTAAGCCCAAAATTGGCGGCCATTTTGGCGCGGCCAAAACAGCCTAGTGACGTCACTGGTTGTATTACTCTCATGCTGCGCTGAAAATTTAGAGTGATTATGGGAGAAGAGATTACTGTTCGAAGCCCCCTAAAAAACATCTTAAGGACATCTCAGAGCTGTAAAGCAGATAATAACAGTAGCCTTAGACATGAAGAGGTCGAGAGTCGATCCTGGGGCTTTCCAGTCTATTTAATTGGATATTTGCAGGATATTTTATGTAAGCAAGCAAACGAGTGGGAGTTCTTAGATCGCAAAATGATCGGGACTCTTGGTGAAATGGCCAGCACTCAATTAAACAATATCTACACTCATAAAGTAAAAAAGACATGAAAACAAGAGAAAGCGGCTTTTGAAAATATTATCCAGAGTGCTGCTGCACGAATCGCAGCAACAACGCTTCGAGTTTTCGAGTCGCTTCGCTTCGAGGAAACCGGACACGTTGTGAGTTTCACAGCGGACAAGATTGTGCCACAGTGACCTTTAGTCCAGTTGTATCTGCTACATCCTACAAGTTATCACAACAGCAAAAATTTAAGAAACCTTCTTTTATATGAGGGAGCGAATTTAAACTATAAAGGTAAACTAAGCTGCCATGACCCTACAGGTATGTTTTCAGGAAACGAGAGAAAGCGTGACAATGTCGGCGGCGAAAGGTCATATATGCAAATTGGTTCAAATTCCGTTTAATGAATCTTCGAAAGGAGTGTAAACTAGCGACGTTTTAACGAATTGTTTTGAACTTGGATACTATTAAATGAAGATCATAGACATAAGTATTGCTAAAGAACTCAAAGTAATCCATCGGCCGTGAAATATTGCAATTGGGAGATACGTGTAAAAGAGAAGCGAAATTCCCGCTTTGTTTGCGGCGATAAAGCAAACCCTGCTGCGGATCACAATTTTCAAAGATTCATTTTGTCTACCACAAGAACTTTCACTTATTAGTATCATAAAACGATGCCCTCTGTGTGCAAAAAAGTACTCGACTCAAAGCTTGTGGACTGTTGATAACTTCGTGATTGTGCGGATGGCTGATGCGCTTCCGGCTTTTAATGCTGTAAAGTTGCCGAGGATAATATTCGAACCTTGTAATAGACCTTAGATTAACGTGAGAATCCAAATTTCAGAACCAGGCTGAAAACAGACGACGAAATATCGTGTTTAGGCTTCAGGACGTGATATAAAAGTTACCACAATCGTCTTCGAAATCTCCAATCGAGTACTCAAGATGTTCGAAAAGTATACTGAACTGTTCTAATCTGTAGCATTTATTTTGGTGAATCTACGCTCTCTGGCGCCCTCCAACGTTTATGATGTGTATTTCCTGTCAAGGCTGGACAGAAATTACAAGGTAGAAAACTAGTAGGTATCGACAATATGAAGAATAAACTTGAATAAATCAAGTGAAAACAAGAGAGGATCTATAGCGCTTCTTGCGTGAATACAACCAGTGACGTCACAAGGTCCTTAAACTCGGTTCCAGAGCCCGGACACAGTTTTGTTCCAAAAAGTCGATTTCAACAGCTAAAAAAAGCACTTTCCGTTAGGATTTGACAGAAATAAAGTTCACCATTACTTTAAGCACGTTTGAAACTATAGATTGGGATAATAAAAGAGAGTACGAAAATTTCGTTTCAGTGGCACTTTAAGTGAGAAAAACATCATTACCCTTTTCACAAGGGAGTACCCCTTCCAACAGGGTGTGGAAAAGCAGTGAGTAAGTAAGTTAAGAGTGGCGAACGTTTTTGATAATTTATTTTTCAAGGACTTCCGATCAGCCAAAGACTTGTGGCTACTTACTGAAAATTTCAAACTATTCTGAAGGACTTCTAAATATTTCGTAAAAGATTAATGTACCTTTAGGAGCTTGTGAGAATTGCACTGTGAAGGAGGGTTGATTGTAAAATTGCACAGTATAGATTATAATCAGCTGCAAGTGACTCACCCAGATTTGAGTGTAATTAAGGAAATTCCACAGATAAATATGAGATGTACATTTTTACTTGGTTTTATGAAAATATGTCTGCCAGTAAAACTGGTTCTTTACAAATGGAAACTCAAGACATTATGTATTAAATTAGTTCACAAGGAATAACTAGTAGAATTACTATGAAGGACTGTCAAACTATGAAATCAGCCAAACTCAAGCTAACTGAAGGTATCAAATGTTCCCCTCTAATCTTTGATTATCTAGCAGTTTTGCAGTGAATTGATTGCATTTGTGGTGGTTTTACATCAACTGGTTTGTTTTGGTAATTATGACTATGGTAAAATCAAACTGGCACTTACCAGCCTCTGTGCTTTATACAAAGCCTTAAAGAGCCAGTTCATTTAATAAATGATTCTGAGGAAGGCAATCACAGAGTCTAATAATAGTTCAACTATTGTACAAAATGTTGTTGTTACTAGTTGAAATAGTCATGATAGAAGTTCATGGTGCTTGTATGAATATAACCAAAGAATAGATGGAAGGTGCTGAATTCATTATTTGATGTTAAGTTCTCAAGACCACATTGTTGTTTTCAGTGAAGTTGACAGCAGTAGTTCCAACGAATATAATACATTTACTTCTTTCTTTATAATTTCTGTTATTAACTGCATGAACTCCAGTGATGCTGTCCCTGCATTTTTCACCCTGTTCATTTTTTTTCAGTGTAACTTCAGATACTGTAACTGGTACTAAATCCGGAATGAATATAGTTGGCTGCAGTGCTGTATGTCTCTGTTAATTACCATGTGCAAGTAACTACATGAATGTATATCATTCCAGTTCTTATAGCGTATTTTAGTAGTCTCCATAGTCCAGTGGCCAATATATGTGAGATAAGCTCTGAATGATCTGCTATTTTATAAGAAGATATAACAAGTGTTAGCAACAATTGTTTTAGTAAAGCTGTTGGTCCACCCTGACACCACACCTGTTCTGGATTCTTCACTTTTTGTCTTCTAGATGACTTTTTTGCAATTTCCTGTATGTGATCTGGGTTCTCTGCTTTCCGTTTCCTTTTAGACTTTTTGTCAATTTCTCTTTCGTGTTCTGGGTTG